>NC_044996.1:88592904-88631343 GCF_008728515.1 Papio anubis | reverse complement strand
CAGTGTAAGCGTTTCTATTTCCAATATCCACTCCATCATCTATTCCCTGACTTTTTAATGATTACCATTCTAACTGGTGTGAAATGGTATCTTATTGTGGTTTTGATTTGCATTTCTCTAATGACCAGAGTTGATGAGCTTTTTTTCCCCCATATGTTTTTTGGTCACATAAATGTCTTTTTTTTTTTTTTTGAGAAGTGTTTTGTACATATCCTGGCCCACTTTTCGGTGCATTTTTTTCTAGTAAATTTGTTTAAGCTCCCTGTAGATTCTGGATATTAGCCATTTGTCAGATAGATAGGGTGCAAAACTTTTCTCCCATTCTGTAGGTTGTCTGCACAGTTTCTTTTGCTGTGCAGAGGCTCTTTAAATTAGATTCCATTTGTCAATTTTGGCCTTTGTTGCCTTCGCTTTTGGTGTTTTAGTCATGAAGTCTTTGCCCATGCCTATGTTCTGAATGGTATTGCCTACGTTTTCTTCTAGAGTTTTTATGATTTTATTCTTATGTTTAAGTCTTTAATCCATCTTGAGTTAGTTTTTGTATAAAGTGTAAGGAAGGTATCCAGTTTTAGTTTTCTGCTTATAGCTAGCCAGTTTTCCCAGCATCATTTATTAAATAGGGAATCCTTTCCCCATTTCTTGTTTTTGTCAGGTTTGTTAAAGATCAGATGGTTTTAGATGTGTGGTATTATTTCTGAGGGCTCTGTTCTGTTCCATTGGTCTATATGTCTGTTTTGGTACCAGTACCATGACGTTTTGGTTACTGTAGCCCTGTAGTGTAGTTTGAAGTCAGGTAGCGTGATGCTTCCAGCTTTATTCTTTTTGCTTAGGGTTGTCTTGGCTATATGGGTTCTTTTTGGTTCCATATGTAATTTAAAGTGGTTGTTTTCTAATTCTGTGAAGAAAGCAAATGGTAGCTTGATGGGAATAGCGTTGAATCTACAAATTACTTTGGGCCATATGGCCACTTTCATGGTATTGATTTTTCCTATCCATAAACATGGAATTGTTTTCCTTTTTTTGTGTCCTTCTTTATTTCCTTGAGCAGTGGTTTATAGTTCTCCTTGAAGAGGTCCTTCACATCTCTTGTAAGTTGTATTTCTAGGTATTTTATTCTCTTTGTAGCAATTGTGAATGGGAGTTCACTCATGATTTGACTCTCTGTTTGTCTATTATTGGTGTATAGAAATGCCTGTGATTTTTGCACATGGATTTTGTATCCTGAAACTTTGCTGAAGTTGCTTATCATCTTAAGGAGTTATGGGCTGAGACGATGGAGTTTTCTGAATTTACAGTCATGTCATCTGCAAACAGAGGCAATTTGATTTCCTCTCTTCCTATTTGAATACCTTTTATTTCTTTCCATTGATTTATTGCTCTGGCCAGAACTTCCAATATTATGTTGAATAGGACTGTTGAGAGAGGGCATCCTTTTCTTGTGCCAGTTTTCAGAAGGAATTCTTCCTGCTTTTTCCCATTCAGTATGATATTGGCTATGAGTTTGTCAAAAATAGCTCTTATCACTTTGAAGTATGTTCCATCAATACCTATTTTATTGAGTGTTTTTAGCATGGAGGGGTGTTAAATTTTATCAAAAGCCTTTTCAGCATCTATTAAGTTAATCATACGGTTTTTGTCATTGGTTTTGTTTATGTGATGGATTATGTTTATTCATTTGTGTATGTTTATACCAGGGATGAAGCTGACTTGATTGTGGTGGATAAGTTTTTTGATGTGCTGCTGGATTCAGTTTGTGACTATTTTATTGAGGAATTTTGCATCTATATTCATCATGGATATTGACCTGAAATTTTCTTTTTTTGTTGTGTCTCTGCCAGATTTTGGTATCAGGATGATGCTGTCCTCATAAATGAGTTAGGAGGGAGTCCCTCTTTTTCTATTGCTTGGAATAGTTTCAAAAGGAATGGTACCAGCTCCTATTTGTACCTCTGTTAGCATTCGGCTGTGAATCCATCTGGTCTTTTGCTTTCTTTGGTTGGTCGGCTATTCATTACTGCCTGAATTTCAGAACTTGTTATTGGTCTATTCAGGGATTCGACTTCTTCCTGGTTTAGTCTTGGGAGGGTTTATGTGTCCAGTAATTAACCCCCTTTTTTCCCAGATTTTCTAGTTTATTTGTGTAGAGGTGTTTATAGTATTCTTTGATGGTAGTTTGTATTTCTGTGGGATCAGTGGTGATATACTCTTTATAATTTTTTATGTCTATTTGATGCTTCTCTCCTTTCTTCTTTATTAGTCTGGCTAGCCATCTATCTATTGTGTTAATCTTCTCGAATAAACAGCTCCTGGATTCATTAACTCTTTGTAGGGTTTTTCGTTTTTCTGTCTCCTTCAGTTCTGCTCCGATCTTAGTTATTTCTTGTCTTCTGCTAGCTATTTAATTTGTTTGCTCTTGCCCTCTAAACACTGCTTTAGCTGGGCTCCAGACATTCTGGTATGTTTTGTGTTTGTTCTCATTGGTTTCAAAGAACTTATTTATTTCTGCCTTAATTTTGTTATTTACCCAATAGTCATCCAGGAGCATGTTGTTCAGTTTCCATGTCGTTGTGTGGTTTTGAGTGAGTTTCTTAATCCTGTGTTCTAATTTGATTGCACTGTGGTCTGAGATACTGTTTGTTATGATTTCCATTCTTTTGCATTTGCTGAGGAGTGTTTTACTTCCAAATCTGTGGTCAATTTTAGAATAAGTGCTATGTGGTGCTAAGAAGAATGTATATTCTGTTGATTGGGAGTGGAGAGTTGTGTGGATGTCTATTTGGTTGGCTTGGTCCAGAGATGAGTCCAAGTCCTGAATATCCTTGCTAATTTTCTATCTCATTGATCTTTCTGATAATGCAGTGAAGTGTTAAAGTCTGCCACTATTATTGTGTCAGAGTCTAAGTCTCTTTGTAGGTCTGTAGGAGCTTGCTTTTTAAATCTGGGTGCTCCTGTATTTAGTGCATATATATTTAGGATAGTTAGTTCTTCTTGTTGAATTGATCTCTTTAGTATTATGCAATGCCCTTCTTTGTATTTTTTGATCTTTGTTGGTTTACAGTCTGTTTTATCAGAGACTAGGATCGCAACTCCTGTTTTCTTTTTTGTTTTGTTTTCCATTTGCTTGGTAAATTTTCCTCCATCTCTTTATTTTGAGCCCATCTGTGTCTTTGCATGTGAGATGGGTCTTCTGAATACAGCACACCCATGGGTCTTGACTCTTTATCCAACTTGCCAGTCTGTGTCTTTTAATTGGAGCATTTAGCCCATTTATATTTAAGGTTAATATTGGTACATGTGAATTTGATCCTGTCATCATGATGCTAGCTGGGTATTTTGGACATTAGTTGATGCAGTTTCTTCATAGTGTCATTGGTCTTCATATTTTGGTATGTTTTTGCAGTGGCTGGTATAGGTTTTTCATTTCCATATTTAGTGCTTCCTTCAGGAGCTCTTGTAAGGCAGGTCTGGTGATGACAAACTCTTTCAGCATTTGCTTGTCTGGAAAGGATTTTATTTCCCTTTCACTTATGGGCTTTAGTTTGGCTGGATATGAAATTCTGCATTGAAAATTCTTTTCTTTAAGAACATTGAATATTGGCCCCGACTCTCTTCTGGATTGTAGTGTTTCTGCAGAGAGATCCACTGTTAGACCGATAAGCTTCCCTTTGTAGGTAACCTGACCATAACATGTTTTTCTTTGTTTCAACCTTCAAGAATCTGATGATTATGTATCTTGGGGTTGCTCTTCTCGAGGAGTATCTTAGTGGTGTTCTCTGTATTTCCTGAAATTGAATGTTGTCCTGTCTTGCTAGGTTGGGGAAGTTCTCCTGTTTAATATCCCGAAGTGTGTTTTCCAACTTTGTCACATTCTCCCCATCACCATCACATACACCAATCAATCATAGGTTTGGCCTTTTTATAGAGTCCCATATTTCTTGGAAACTTTGTTCATTCCTTTTCATTCTTTTTTTCTCTAATTTTGTTTTCATGCTTTATTTCATTAAGTTGGTCTTCAATCTCTGATATCTTTTCTTCTGTTTGATTGATTTGGCTATTGATACTTATGTATGTTTCACGTAGGTCTCGTGCTGTGTTTTTCAGCTCCATTAGGTCATTTATATTTTTCTCTAAATAGGCTATTCTAGTTATCAGTTCCTGTAATCATTTTTCAAGATTCTTAACTTCTTTGCATTGGGTTAGGACATGCTCCTTTAGCTCAGAGGAGTTTGTTACTACCCATCTTCTGAAGCCTACTTCTGTCAATTCATCAAATACATTCTCTGTTCAGTCCTGTGCCCTTGATGGAGAGGAGTTATGATCATTTGGAAGAGAAGAGGCATTCTGGTTTTTGGAATTTTCAGCAATTTTGCACAGGTTTTTCTAAATCATTGTGCATTTATCTACTTTTGATCTTTGATGTTTATGGCCTTTGGATTGGCTTTTTGTGGACTTCATTTTTGTTGATGTTATTGCTCTGTTTGTTAGTTTTCCTTCTGTCTAACAGTCAGGCATCTCTTCTGCAGGTTTGCTGGAGTTTACTGGGGGTCCACTCCAGACCTTGTTTGCCTGCGTATCACCAGTGGAGACTGCAGAACAGCAAAGATTACTGCCTGCTCCTTCATTTGGAAGCTTCATCCCAGAGGGGCTCCTGCCTGATGCCAGCTGGAGTTCTCCTGTATGAGGTATCTGTCGACCCCTGCTGGGAGGTATCTCTCAGTCAGGAGGCATGGGGGTCAGGGATCAACTTGAGGAAGCAGTCTGTCCCTCAGCAGAGCTCAAGCACTGTGCTGGGAGATCTGCTGTTCTCTTCAGAACTGGCAGGCAGGAACATTTAAGTCTGCTGAAGCTGCTCCCACAGCTGCCCCCACAACTGCCCCTTAACCCAGGTGCTCTGTCCCAGGGAAACGGGAATTTTATCTATAAGTCCCTGACTGTGGCTGCTTTTCTTTTAGAGATGCACTGCCCAGTGAGGAGGAATCTAGAGAGGCAGTCTGGCTACAGCTGCTTTGCTGCACTGCATTGAGTTCTACACAGTCTGAACTTCCTGGTGATTTTGTTAACACTGTGAGGGGAAAACCACCTACTCAAACCTCAGTAATGGTGGATGCCCCTCCCACCACCAAGCCTGATCATCCCAGGTTGACTTCAGACTGCTGTGCTGGCAGTGACAATTTCAACCCAGTGGTACCTAGCTTGCTGGGTTCCATGGGAGTGGGACCTGCTGAGTGAGAACACTTGGCTCTCTAGCTTCAGCCCTCTTTCCATGGGGGCGAATGGTTCTGTCTTGCAGGGGGTCCAGATAGCACTGGGACACACACACACAAAAACAAACAAACAAAACAAAACAAAAAAAACCTCTTACAGCTAGCTCAGTGTCTGCCCAACAGCCATCCAGTTTTGTGCTTGAAACTCAGGGCCCTGATGGTGTAGGCAGATAAGGGAATCTCCTGGTCTGTGGGTTGCAAAAACCATGGGAATAGTGTAGTATCTGGGCCAGATAGCACAGTCCCACATGGCACAGTCCCTCACAGTTTTCCTTGGCTAGGGAGGGAGTTCCCCTGCCCCTTGCAGTTCCTTGGTAAGGTGACACCACACTGTGCTTCTCCTCACCCTCCATGGGCTGCATCCACTGTCTAACCAGTACCAACGAGTTAAACCAGGTACCTCAGTTAGAAATGCAGAAATCACCCACCCTCTGTGTTGGTCTCGCTAGAAGCCACAAACTGAAGCTATTCCTATAGCTATTCGGCCATCTTGCCAGCTGAAATCTCGCTATTGCTTCTTTCTTAAATGTTTGGTACAATTTGGTAATAAAACCATCTTGGACTTTAATTTTCTTTATGAGAATGTTTTTAACAATCAATCCTAATTCTCCAATAGTTATAAGACTATTTAGGTTATCTATTTTTAATTGAAATTTTGAATTTCATATCTCTCCGAAAGTTGTCAATTTTATCTATATTGTTAAATTTATTTACAAGAAATTGTTCAAAATATTTTGTAATTTTTGCTGTAATAACTGTTGAATCCATTGCAATATTGCCTTCCACTCCTCATATTATGTGTCTTCTTTCTCTTTTCTTAGTTGATACATATAGTAGATGTTCAATTAATTTGAATTGATCTTTTCAAATAAACAGCTTTTTGTTTCATTAATTTTCCTCTATTACCTATACATTTTTAAAATTAATATGCAATCTTATTTTTATTTTCTTCCTTCAGCTTATTTTAGTTTTATTACTCTTATTATTAAATAGAATATGAGCCTTGCAGTTCTTCCAACTGTAATCCTCTGCTATTATACAGTAGACCTATGGATATGGCAGCTGGATGTGGCCAGAGGGACAGTGTTCTATAACCCTATAATTAAGTAATTAAGTCTTAGTCTTTTGGTAAGCCTGTGCCCCTGGGCTGTGACTTTCTGAAGTCACAGATTTACTCCCTCTTAGGTGAAACAGAAAAGCTTGAGGGGCCTAAAGTTGGATATTTTTCTTCCCCCACTAATCAATTAAGTCTCAGCAAAGTAGTTTTCTTTGAGGGAAAGTGGAGAACATAACACTCTGGGTATATTTCAAGGCACATTTCAAACTGTTTATTCTTTTTCACTGCTGGAAGCAGGAGGGAATTTTTCTCTTATCTTCAGGGTAAGAATCTGATACAGCTCTTGGAGTCAAAGTTCATAAAAGTGTGAAGAAGTCTCTAATCCTGGGACCCCAGGGATCTTAAACACTCAACTTAAGTTTTTCTATTCATTCCTGGCTCCAGAGGTTTCTGCTCCTAATAGGCTGAAATTCTATATTTGCCTGTCTCTCTAGTTTTTGAGTTTCCCCTGTGACTTCAATTATGGGGTAAATCTAAAAAGAATTTTTAATATTCACTAGTTTCAGCTTTTCCCTTATTGTGAAGATGGAAGTAAAAATTTTCAAACACATTACATGTCAGAACCACTCTGTTCACTTTTCTTTATTCTTTTTTCTCTATTCTTTGAATTGTTTAATCTCTTTCAATCTATCTTGAAGTTTACTAATTCTTTATATGCCAATTCAAATATACTCTTGAAGTGGAGGGACAAGATGGCTGACTAGATGCAGACAGAAAAATTCTGTCCCACTGAGTGAGACCAAAATATTGAGTAAATTAATATATTTTGAACAAAACATTTGAAAGAAAACACTGAGAGTCAATACAGAAGTGATGCAAACAATGAGGCTGAAAAGGGAGGAAGATGGGAACCCTGCATAGGATTTCTGGTCCTAATGGACTCCTAAGAACCTGGGAAGTAAAGTACCTGTGGGGCAATCCACACTTGCCACAGAACTCTGGGACCTTAGCTACATGTGTTCCTGTGACCCCTACAGTTAGTTGAGCTGGCAGAAAAAGCTACCAAGAGAGTATCCAGACAAACTTAAGTCTTCATGGAGCTCAAAGGGTTTTGTGTGGAAACATCTGCAACAAAACTTAGCCATATGTGCGCACACCTCAGGGCATTCCATAAACCTCTGAGTGGCTCTAGCCTTTGCTGACTGCCAGATCAGGAGAGAACAGAGCTATCTTTCCCACAAGACTACGACACCTCAGATCTCTGCAACTTTCTGTTTACCAGCACTTTCAGGGTCCCTTATTGGCTTATCTCACAGGACTAAGCACACAGTGCAGGCTCCACTGCCTTACAGGAATGGTTTGACAGTGCTCTCACTGGAGTGCTCTTGTGGCAACCTCACTAAGGTGTTTTGCCAGCGGCTTCCACCAGAGTGCTTTGCCAATGGCCTGGGAGAACCTCACCTTTCACAATACAGATGAATCTTGACTTCAAGGGGCCAGAGGCAAATACAAAGGCTTAGTTCTAAACCCTTAGGGATAGAGCACAGAACCCGGGACTGTGGAGCTAAAATCTGTGACAAAAACTCCACTGGGGGATTAACTCTCATTCTCAGAACACTGGGAAAGAATAATGCATGGGCTTATAGGCTGGCATGGGATCTGGGGGTGTGTTCCACCACAGGGCTGGTCTTGCAAGGGTAAAACCTGTCTGCCAGCGACAGCCTCTGCCTAAGGGATCCCTACGGACCAAAACACCCAATATCCCAATGATGTGTGTGTGCAGAAGGTTTGGCACAAAAGTAGCTAAATGGACCACATACTGGTGTAGCCACTAGATGGAGATGTAACTGAGGGAGAGCAAGTTGGATGATAGCCACAGCTGTTTGCTGTGAAAACATAAACCTAGGCTCTGAGTACCACATTATCTTCACACCTATGGCAACACCACTTTGCCTGGAGATCGCTCATCCTTGACCTACTGCATCAAAAGATCACCCACAGCCATACCTCACAACCTTTCTGACTCTGACAAGCACAGAGTACCAGCAGGGTCCTGGAGAGCTCCAGATCTCCTAATGACTTAAGATTTTGTTTGTGCTACCCCTAAAGTAGTGAGGAGCATAGCGAAGCAAGCCCCCACCTGCAGCTGAGAAAACATGGGTGTGGCATAAGTGATTTAAATGGGATTTTGTAAGACCCAATAAATAACATAATGAGACAGTCATCTCTCCTCACGGTCATCTACTGTGTAATATCTTCCTGATTGTATTTTAGGTACACATGGCAATGTGCACCTTATACACTGTAGTTGCAGAATATTTACAAAAATTTTGTTTTCCTTAAACAATTTGTAAAGAGATCCAGTAGGTTAAAGAATGTACATAAGTTAAAAAAGATTAGAGTAATTTAGCAGAAAGTATAAGCAAGTTATTTGGCCCATACCGTATCTCATCTTTGGGAGAGTATGTCTTTCTTTTTGTCTTCCGATTTTCCTGTTCTGATTTTGGAGCTCTGAACTGAACTATTTTTAAGTTAAATTTAAACGCTTATTTAAATGTTAGTATATATTGCTTTTCTTTTTTGGATAAATACAGAGTAACTCTTTTTGCTGCTTTATCAGCTTATTTATTTGTTTCACTTTCTAGAGAATCTGAATTGTAAGGACTAGGAATTTTAACTATGGCCCATAATTTTGGTAATAACATGGCTTCTAGGAACTGTAAAATAAGGTGTCCACTTTTCTATGAACTTATCAGAAGTTAAAAATTCTCTTTGTATTCACGATATTCCAAACTAATCAGCTACTCCGCCATTTGTATAAATCGTAGCAGTTTTTCTTTTACCAAATTGCAGGCCTTGGTTAATTCTATCAATTATGTTTGTTGAGCTGAGTTGGCTTCTGGAAGGTAGGCACTTTTAATTTCTTCAGTTAAAGATACTATAGCATACATAATCTGTGTGATAAGTCCCAGATTCATCTTTTAAGTAAAAATCATCTGTAAATCACACAACATCACCATTAGTAAGGGAATTCTCTTGCAGGTTTGTTCTATGTGAGAGAACCTGATTAGTTGAGATTATGCAATCATGTGGCATGCCATCAGGAGTCAAAGGCAGAAGAGTGGCAGGATTTAGATTATTGTATTCAGAAATTGTAATGTGATATATAGAGAGAATAACTTCATAAGAAGTGAATCTATAACAGCATAATGTTGAGTGCAATGTAAATTTAGGAGTGTGTCCACAGGATGTGGAATAAAGACAGTGAAAACAAATTGCATCATTATTTATATGGCTGTTCTTACTAACAAAGCAGTTTTTTATTGCCTTTATGCAAGGTTATGTTCCTTTAGCCACAGAGTCCCAGTTGCTTACTGTAAAATCCTATAGGTATATTTTGATCTCTGCATTTTTCTTTCAGAACATTTAAGATGTTTCTACAACTTTTAAGGTTAAAAATAAAAATAGAATATTATAATTTGGATGTATGCTCTTTTTAATAATTTTCAATATTAACTGATTTTTCTCAGTTCATTACAGGGTGTCTGGAGGTGGGGGTGGTTAATGGGTACAAAAACATATTTAGAATGAATGAATAAGGTCTAGTATTTTATGGTACAACAAGGTGGCCATAGTCAGTAATAATTGTACAGTTTGAAATAACTAAATGGGTATAATTGGATTGTTGGTAATACAAAGAATAAATAATTGAGGGGCTGGATACCCCATTTTCTGTGATGTGGTTATTATGCACTGCATGCCTATATCAAAACATCTCATGTCTCCTATTAATATGTACACCTACTATGCACTCTCAAAATCAAATAATTTTTTTAAAAAGAAGAGTAATACATAAAGTTTAAATTTTTAGCCACAGGTTTAGAATCCAATTTTACCTTATCTTGACAGTACTCAAAATCCACTTATTTTCTTCATAATTTTGAGGTTAGGGAAGGCCAATATTTCTTTTATCATATTCAAGTGGATAAAAAGATCTTCCTTTGATATTAGATGACCCAAATATCTTACTTGCTTTGTACAAAGCTGAAGTTTTTATTTTGTCCTTGTATCACTTTAAGGCTAATTGATGAAAACAAGCAAATTGTATCTTCTATAGAGGCTTGCCTATCCTTTGAGCAGAAAAGGAAATCATCTACATATTGTACTGAAGTGGATTTTTTAAGGAAGTTAGTATCTGAAAGATCTACCTTTTTTTAGAGGGACAGGATCTCACTCTGGCACCCAGGCTGTGGTACAGTGTCAAGACTGCAGGTCACTGCAGCCTGAGAGATCTAACTTTCATGTTTGTGAGAAGAAAGTTAGGCTCTCAGTGTATTCCTGAGGCATGAATGGCCATTTGTACAGTCTGTCTTTCAAAGTGAAGGCAAACACTGCCCAAAGTAATGTATAGATGCAATGCTTCCCATTAAACTACCATTGAGATTCTTCACAGAACTAGACAAAATTATCTTAAAATTCGTATGGAACCAAAACAGAGCCCAAATAAACAAGTCAATCCTAAGCAAAAAGAACAAAGCAGGACGCATCATGCTACCCAACTTCAAACTATACTGTAGGACTATAGTAACCAAAACAGCATGGAACTGGTACAAGAACAAACACATAGACCAATGGAACAGAATAGAAAACCCAGAAATAAGACCATACACCTAAAACTATCTGATCTCCAACAAACCTGACAAAACAAGAATGCGTAAAGGTCTCCCTATTCATTGAATGGTGCTGGGATAACTGGCTCACCATATGCAGAAGATTGAAACTGGACACTTTCCTTATGCTATATACAAAAGTTAACTCAAGATGGATTAAAGACTTAAATATAAAACCCAAAACTAGGCAATACTATTCAGAAAAATAGCAAGGATTTCATGATGAAGATTCCAAAAGCAATTGCAACAAAACAAAAAATGACAAATGAGACCTGATTAAACTAAAGTGCCTCTGTGCAGCAAAAGAAACTATCAACAGAGTAAACAGATAACGTACAGAATGAGAGAAAATTTTTGCAATCCATGCATCCAACAAAGGGCTAATATTCAGGATCTAAAATAAACTTAAACAAATTTACAGAAAAACAACCCCACAAACAGCCGCATTAAAAAGTGGGCAAATGACATGGACACTTTTCAAAAGAAGACATACATGCAGCCAATAATCGTATTTTAAAAAGCTTAACCTTACTGATCATTGGAAAGTGCAACCCCAAACCACAATGAGATATCATCTAACACCAGTTAGAATGACTATTACTAATAAGTCAGAAAATAACTTAACAGATGATAATAGAGGCCGAACAAGATGGCCGAATAAGGCGGCTCCGTCTTCAACTCCAAGCGCCAGCGACACAGAACGGTGATTCCGGCATTTTCAACTGAGAATTACTGGGTTCATCTCCTGAGAGTCACCGGACGACCAGTGCCTGATCCCAGCCTGCAGCCGACCAGGCTGAGCTTAGAGACTGAAGCGTGCCTCACCTGGGAAGCGCAAGGGGAAAGAGATCCTTTCTAGCCAGGGGAACTGAGACACACAACACCTGGAGGGAATCGGAGTATCCCACCCCAATATAAGCTTTGAGCAAACAGGCACTGGGGAGATCATATCCCGCACCTGGCTGGGAGGTCCCACACCCACGGAGCCTCCCTCATTGCTATCACAGCAGTCTGTGATCTACCGGCAAGAGCAGCAGCGAGGCTGGGGGCGCCATACATTGCTGAGAGCTTAAGTAGGTAAACAAAGCTGCTGGGAAGCTCGAACTGGGTGGAGCTCACAGCAGCTCAAAGCTCCTGCCTGTCTCTGTGAGCTCCACCTCTGGGGCAGGGCACAGTAAGTAATAACAAAGCAGCAGGCCACCTCTGCAGACCCAAACGACTCTGTCTGACAGCTGAAAGGCAGTGGATCTCCCAACGAGGAGGTTGAGATCTGAGAAGGACAGACTTCCTGCTCAAGCGGGTCCTGACCCCTGAGTAGCTAACTGGGAGACATCCCCCATAGGAGACAGTCTGACACCCACACCCCTCACAGGGTGGTACACCCCTGAGAGAGCTTCCAAGCAGAATCAGACAGGTACACTTGCTGTTCAAGAAATATTCTATCTTCTACAGTCTCAGCTGCTGATACCCAGGCAAACAGGGTCTGGAGTGGACCTCAAGCAATCTCAACAGACCTACAGCCAGGGTCCTGACTGTTAGAAGGAAAACTATCAAACAGAGGACACCTACACCAAACCCATCAGTACATCACCATCATCAAAGACCAGAGGCAGATAAAACACAAAGATGGGGAAAAAGCAGGGCAGAAAGCTGGAAATTCAAAACAAGGCGCCCATCTCCCCGGCAAAGGGTAGCTCATAAGCCAACAGCAGGATCAAAGCTGAATGAGGAGGCGGATGAGAAAGGCTTCAGTCCATCAAATTTCTCAGAGCTAAAAGAGGAGGAATTCGTGCCAGCGCAAAGAAACTAAAAATCTTGAAAAAAAAGTGGAAGAATTGACGGCTAAGTGAATTAATGCAGAGAAGGTCATAACAGAAATGAAAGAAGAGATGGCTCATGTTACGAAATCGTGACAAATGCACAACTTCAGTAACATTTCGATCAACTGGAAGAAAAGAGTATCAGCGATTGAGGATCAAATGAATGAAATGAAGCGAGGAAAAGAGAAACAAAGAAAAAGCAAAAATGAACAAAGCCTGCAGAAGTATGGGATTATGTAAAGACCAAATCTCCGTCTGATTGGGGTGCCTGAAAGTGAGGGGAAAATGGAACCAAGTTGGAAAAGAACACTCTTCAGGATCGTCCGGGAGAGCTTCCCAGCCTGGCTGGACGGGTGGCAATCCAGAAATACAGAGATACAAAGATACTCCTCGAGAAGAGCAACTCCAAGACACATAATTGCCAGATTCACAAGAAAGTTAAAGAATGAAGGAAAAAATCTTAAGGGCAATAGAGAAAGGTCAGGTTACCCACAAAGGAAACCCATCATTTCACAGCAGATCTCGGCAGAAACTCTCAAGCAGAAGAGAGTGGGGCCAATTCAACATTCTTAAAGAAAAAGAATTTTCAACGGAATTTCATATCCAGCCAAACTAGAAGTTTCATAAAGTGAAGGGAGAAATAAAATCCTTTACAGATAAGCAAATGCTTAGAGATTTTGTCACCACTAGGCCTGCCTTACAAGAGACCCTGAAGGAGTACTAAACATGGAAGAAAGACAGCGGTACCAGCCATCAAACAGCCAAAAGGAAGAAACTATGTATCAACTAATGAGCAAAATAACCGATTAATATCATATGGCAGGTCAAAGTTCACACATAACAATCTTAACCTTAAATGTAAATGGACTAAATGCTCAATGAAAAAGACACAGACTGGCAAACTGGATAAAGAGTCAAGACCCATCAGTCTGCTGTATTCAGGAGACCCATCTCACCGCAGAGACATACATAGGCTCAAAATAAAGGGATGGAGGAAGATTTACCAGAAAATGGAGAACAAAAAAGCGGGGGGTTGCAATACTGGTCTCTGATAAAACAGACTTTAAACCATCAAAAATCAAAAAGAGACAAAGAAAGGCCATTACATAATGGTAAAGGGATCAATTCAACAGGAAGAGCTAACTATCCTAAATATATATGCACCCAATACAGGAGCACCCAGATTCATAAAGCAAGTCATAGGGCACCACAAAGAGACTTAGACTCCCATACAATAATAATGGGAGACTTCAACCTCCACTGTCAGCATTAGACAGATCAGCGAGACAGAAAAGTTAACAAGGATATCCAGGAATTGAACTCATCTCTGCAGCAAGCAGACCTAATGAACATCTATAGAACTCTCCACCCCAAATCAATAGAATATACATTCTTCTCAGCACCACATCGTACTTATTCCAAGAGTGACCACGTAATTGGAAGTAAAAAGCACTCCTCAGCAAATGTACAAGAACAGAAATTAGCCCACAAACTGTCTCTCGAACCACAATGCAATCAAACTAGAACTCAGGACTAAGAAACTCAATCAAAAACCGCTCAACTACATGGAAACTGAACAACCTGCTCCTGAATGACTACTGGGTACATAACAGAAATGAAGGAAGAAATAAGATGTTCTTTGAAACCAATGAGAACAAAGATACAACCTTCACCAGAATCTCTGGGACACATTTAAGAAAAAGCAGTGTGTAGAGAGGAAATTTATAGCATAATGCCCACAAGAGAAAGCAGGAAAAGATCTAAAATTGACACTCTAACATAGCAACTAAAAAATTAAGAGAAGCAAGAGCATTCGAAAGCTAGCAGAGGTAGAAATAACTGAATCAGAGCAGAACTGAAGGAGATAGGGGAGCACAAGCTCCCTCAAAATCAATGAATCCAGGAGTTGGTTTTGAAAAGATCAACAAAATTGACAGACCACTAGCAAGACAATAAAGAAGAAAAGAGAAGAATCAAATCGTATGATTAAAAATGATAAAGGGGATATCACCACCGACCCACAGAAATACAAACTACCATCGAAGAATACTATAAACACCTCTACGCAAATAAACTGGAAAATCTAGAAAGAGAATGGATAATTTCCTGGACACTTACACTCTTCAAGACTAAACCAGGAAGAAGTTGAATCCCTGAATGAACCAATAGCAGGCTCTGAAATTGAGGCAACAATTAATAGCCTACCAACCAAAAAAGTCCAGGACCTGATGGATTCACAGCTGAATTCTACCAGAGGTACAAGGAGGAGTTGGTACCATTCCTTTAAAAAGTATTCAATCAATAGAAAAAAGAGGAATCCTCCCTAACTCATTTTATGAGGCCAACATCATCCTGATGCAAAGCCTGGCAGAGATACAACAAAAGAGAATTTTAGACCAATATCCTGATGAACATCGATGCAAAAATCCTCAATAAAATACTGACAGGCAGTTCAGCAACACATCAAAAGCTATCCACCATGATCAAGTGGGCTTCATCCCGCAGGATGCAAGTACAGTTCAACATTCGCAAATCAATAAGCATAATCCAGCATATAAACAGAACCAAAGACAAGAACCATGGTTATCTCAATAGATGCAGAAAGGCTTTTGACAAAATTCAGCAACCCTTCATGCTAAAAAGCTCAATAAATTACCGGTATTGATGGAGTATTACCTCAAAATAATAAAACTGTGTTATGACAAACCACAGCCAATATCATGTACTGAATGGGCAAAAGCTGGAAAAATTCCCTTTGAAAACTGGCGAGGATGCCCTCTCTCACCACTCCTATTCAACATAGTGTTGGAAGTTCTTTAGCTTCGAGCAATTAGGCAGAAGAAAGAAATCAGGGAGTTATTCAGTTGCAAAGGGAAAAAGAAAGTCAAATTGTCCCTGTTTGCAGATGACATGATTGTATATTTAGAAAACCCCATTGTCTCAGCCCAAAATCTCCTTAGCTGATAGCAACTTCAGCAAAGTCTCAGGATACAAATTAATGTGCAAAAAGTACAAACGTTCTTATACACCAGTAACAGACAAACAGAGAGCCAAATCATGAATGAACTTCCATTCACAATTGCTTCAAAGAGAATCAAATATAGGAATCCAACACAAGGATGTAAAGGACCTCTTCAAGGAGAACTACAAACCACTGCTCACTGAAATAAAGAGGACACAAACAAATGGAAGAACATACCATGCTCCATGGATGAGGAGAATCAATATCGTGAAAATGGCCATACTGCCCAAAGGTAATTTATAGATTCAATGCCATCCCCCATCAAACTGCAATGAGTTTCTTCACAGAATTGGAAAAACTGCTTTAAAGTTCATATGGAACCAAAAAGAGCCCACATCTCCGTGAACAATCCTAAGTCAAAGAACAAAGCTGGAGGCATCCGCAGCTACCTGACAAACTATACTACAAAGGCTACAGTAACCAAAACAACGTACTGGTACCAAAACAGAGATATGAACCAATGGAACAGAACAAGTCCTCAAAATAATACCACACATCTACAGCCATCTGATCTTTGACAAACCTGAGAGAAACAAAAAGAAATGGGAAAAGGATTCCCATATTTAATAAATGGTGCTGGGAAAATTGGCTAGCCATAAGTAGAAAGCTGAAACTGGATCCTTTCCTTACTCATATACGAGATGAAAATTCAAGATGGGATTAGAGACTTAAATGTTAGACCTAATACCATAAAATCCCTGAGAGGAGAAAACCCTAGGTAGTACCATTCAGGACATAGGCATGAACCAAGACTTCATGTCTAAAACACCAAAAGCAATGGCAGCAAAGCCAAAATTGACAAATGGGATCTCATTAAACTAAAGAGCTTCTGCACAGCAAAAAGAAACTACCATCCAGAGTGAACAGGCAAGCCTACAAGAATGGGGAGAAAAATTTTTTCACAATCTACTCACATCTGACAAAGGGCTAATATCCAGAACCTACAAAGGAACTCAAACAAATTTACAAGAAAAAACAAACAACCCCCATCAAAAAGTGGGCAAAAGGATATGAATAGACATTTCTCAAAGAAGACATTCATACAATATGTACATGAAAAAATGCTCACATCATCACTGGCCATCAGAGAAATGCAAATCAAAACCACAATGAGATACCACCTCACACCTGTTATTAGAATGGCCGATCATTAAAAGTCAGGGAAACAACAGGTGCTTAGAGAGGAATGTGTGGAGAAATAGGAACACTTTTACACTGTTGGTGGGATTGTAAACTAGTTCAACCATTATGGAAAACAGTATGGCGATTCCTCAAGGATCTAGAACTAGTGTATATATGACCAACCATCCATTACTGGGGATATACCCAAAAGGATTATAAATTATGCTGCCTAAAGACACATGCACACGTATGTTTATTGCAGCACTATTCTAATAACAAAGACTTGGAATCAACCAAATGTCCATCAGTGACAGATTGGATTAGAAAATGTGGCACATATACACCATGGAATACTATGCAGCATAAAAAGGATGAGTTTAAGTCCTTTGTAGGGACATGGATGCAGCTGGAATCCATCATTCTTAGCAAAGCTATCACAGAACAGAAAACCAAGCACCGCATGTTCTCACTCTGGTGCAAGAACTGAACAATGAATCACTTGGACTGGGAAGAACATCACACACGGGGGCCTATCATGGGGAGGGGGGAGGGGGGAGGGATTGCATTGGGAGTTATACCTGATGTAAATGACGAGTTGATGGGTGCAGCACACCAACAAGGCACAAGCATACATATGTAACAAACCTGCACGTTATGCACATGTACCCTACAACTTACAGTATAATAATAATAAATAAATTAAAAAAAAAAAAAAAAAGAAAATAACAGATATTGTGAAGAGAAATGAATGCTTATACACTTTTTGTGGGAGTGTACATTAATTCAACCTTTGTGGGAAACAGTGTGATGATTCCTCAAATACCTAAAGACAAAACTACTATTAGACCCAGCAATTCCATTGTTGAGTGTATACCCAAAGGAATATAAATTATTCTATTATGAACTCACATGCATGTGCATATGTTTTGCAGCTCTAGTCACAATAGCAAAGACAAGGAATCAACCAAAATGTCCATCTATGATCTACTGGATAAAGAAAATGTGGTATATATACACCATGGAACACTATGCAGCCATAAAAAGGAATGAGATTATGTCCTTTGCAGGGACCTGGATGGAGCTGGAGGCCATTTTCCTCAACGAATTAATGCAGGAACAGAAAACCAAATACCACATGTTTTTACATATAAGTGGGAGCTAAATTACGAGAACACATGGACACACAGAGGAGAACAATACACCCTGGAACCTATTTGAAAATGGAGGTTGGAAGGAGGGAGAGGATCAGAAAAATTAGCTAATGGGTGTTAGGCTTAATATCTGGATGATGAAATAACCTAAAGGACCATGTTTATATCAGTAAATTGTTTGTTACATTTATACAAATCAATAAACAGAATTTTGAACTATAGTAAAAATGTGAAGGCAAAAAGAAAATGACTGTTTATATCCACAGGAATACTAATGAATGCATTGCATAACTTTATCATGGTAAATAATTCATCTTCATTACAAATGGCAGTCTACATCATATTTGGTTTTGACCTTATTGCATGGTGAGGAATGGCTACATTGTTCATTGCTCTCAGGTCCTTTACAAGCCCCCATACTCTACAGCTGTTTCCCTTATGATAAAGACGGAATATCACATGGGCTTTTATAGAGAATAATCAGTCACTTTTATATTGTGTAAAACTATAGGTCTTATTTTTTCTAAATCTTCTGGTTTTACAGGGAATAATCAGGCATTTTTATATTGTGTAAAAGTATAGGTTTCATTTTTTCTAAAGCTTCTGGTTTTAAGGCTTAAGGATTTCTAAGAAGTTTTGATGGATTTACTTGAATTTTTATTGAAGCAACTGACATAATATTTCCAGTATCAGTGGAAGATTTTAAACACAATCAATTACCACTTTTATTACATTCTGCGATTATTTATTATTCCAGAATCCAGTATCCACTAAAGACAATATGAATTTCAAGTTATTAGTGAAGACTGGATTCAGAAAAATTTATTGTATCTAGTATTTCAAATTTGCCTTCAAATCTTAAATATATCTCTCCCTTTATGGAAAAATAAATGTGAATATTGCATAGTTCTTTTTCAAATTTATTTGAACTTATGAGGTATAAATGCAATATTGTTACAGAGATGTATTGCACAATGATGAGGTCTTGGCTTGGTGTATCCATTAACCAGATAAAGTACATCATACCCATTAAGTATTTTCTTATCACCCACCTCCTTCTGCCCCCACTAATCCTTCTGAGTGTCCGTTGTCTATCATTCCACAATCTATGTCCATGAGTAAACACTATTTAACTCCCACTGATAAGTGAAAACATGCAATATTTGACTTCCTGCTTCTAAATTGTTTCACTTAAGATATTGACTTACAGTTCCACCCATATTGTTGCAAAACATGATTTTATTTTTTAAGACTGAATAGTATTGCATCGTACTTGTATATCACATATTCTTTAATCATCTGTTGATAAACACTTAAGTTTATTTCATATTTTAGTATTGTGAATATTGCTATGATAAACATAACAGCAGGTATCTTTTTTATATGATTTATTTTTCTTTGGATACATACACAGTAGTGCTATTGCTGGATCAAATGATAGTTCTATTTTTATTTCCTTGAGAAATCTCCATATTGCTTTCCATAGAGGTTGCACTAATTTACAATGTCACCAACCATGTGTGAACATTTCCTTTTTCCTGTATCATTGCTAACATGTGTTATTTTTATTTGCCTTTTACTAATAGCCATTTTGACTGGCCAAAGATGATATCTCATTGTACGTTTAATTTGCATTTCTCTCATGATTAGTGATATTAAGCAGTTTTTGATATTCCTATTGGTTATTTTTATGTCTTTGAGAAATATCTGTTCATATTTTTTGCCCACTTCTTTTTTTTTTTTTTTTTTTTTTTTTGGGGGCAGTCTCGGCTCGCCAACCCAGGCTGGAGTGCAGTGGCGGGATCTCAGCTCACTGCAAGCTCCGCCTCGAGGGTTCCGCGCCATTCTCGGCCTCTGCCTCCCGAGTGCTTCTGGGACTACAGAGCCGCCACCTCGCCCGGCTATTTTTGTATTTCCGAAGTAGAGAGCCGGGGTTTCACCCGTGTTAGCCAGGATGCCGATCTCCTGACCCTGGTGATTAAGCCCATCTCGGCCTCCCAAAGTGCTGGGATTATTGCCCACTTCTTAATAGAGGTTATTCGATGGATTTTGTTTTGTTGTGTGGAAGGTTGGGTTCCTTGTAAATTCTATATATCAGTTCCCTGTTGGATGCATTGTTTGCAAATAATTTCTTTCATTCTGTAGGTTGTCTGATCACTCCGTTGATTTTTTTTCTTTTTTTTCTTTTTTTCTTTTTCTTTTTTTTTTTACTGTGAAGAAGACTTTTAGTTTAATTATGTTCAATTGGACTATCTTTGTTTTTGTTGCTTATGCTTTTGAGGTTTTAGTAATGAATTCTTTGCCTAGGCCAATGTCCAGAATAGTTTTCCCTAGATTTTCTTTTAGTATTTTTATGTTTCAGGTCTTACATTTAAGCATTTGATTATTGTATATGGTGAGTGATAAGGGTCCAGTTTTATTCTTCTTCATATGACTATCCAATTGTCCCAGCACCATTTATTTAATAGGGTTTCCTTTAACCATGTAAATTCTTGTCAACATTGTCAAAGATCATTTGGCTGTAAATATGTGGACTTATTTCTAAAGTGCCTATTTTGTTCTATTGTTGTACGTGTCTATTTTTATAAAAGATTAGGGTTCCAGCAGATTCTGCTCCAATTAAGCATATCTCAATTGCGATTATCTGTATTCAACTGTCACTCCAAATTTCAAGGGAGTGGTTTGCCCTCTAACAGTAATTCTTTGATGACCCCAAGAAAAGTTATTGATTTTAAGTTTGTTCAGCAGTTATTCTTCTTTTGAGTATGGTAGTGATAATCTTCAAGCTATATTTATGTCTGTGAAAATGTTTATTTACAGTTACAGTTACATTTATTTATAGTTGCAGTTTTAAGCTGTAACAAGAAGTTTCAATGGTATTGTTTTGATTAAATTTTGGTTGCTAATCTTTCATTTCCAGTATGTAAAATATGATTTATTTTTAGTGTTAATGTAGGTTAAAAATATAAAGATTTTTATTTTTGGCATTAAAATTTCAGGATTTGAATCCTGACATTTTGTGCCAAAGGGAAACTTCATCCTGGAGCCTTGGCTGAGTCATGTAACAACCTCTCCAAATGTGTAGCTGTTACTGTTACTAGTATCATGCGTTTTCTTTAAGAAAACTTATAAATTCTAAACCTTCTTAAATCCTCTCAGAAAAAGAGCTACAAATGTGTCGGTGGCTGATGTTTTTCCCAGCCATGTCTTCACACTGGCTTAGAAAACCTCGATTTGATTGAGATCCTTTCCTCGGTCACTCATTTTGATTATCACCTCTATGTTGTGACCTTATTTTATGTAAAATGTTGATTTACTGAACATTAAAGTCTCACAAGTATGTATCTGTTTGCCTTACTGCCTACCTACTCCTCATCCTACATGTCCCCTCTTTAAGAAAACTTGTAAATACTAAACCTTCTTAAATCCTTTCAAAAAAACAGCTGCAGATGTGTCGGTGGCTGATGTTTTTCCCAGACATGTCTTCACACTGGTTTAGAAAACCTCGATTTGATTGAGATCCTTTCCTCGGTCACTCATTTTGATTATTACCTCTATTTTGTGAAGCTTACTTAATTCCAAAAATATTTTGTGACTTTTTCAGAATTTTCTACATAGACAATTACTTTACATGTAAATTTAGAAAGTTTTGTTTATTCCTTTCTGATGCGCATGTCTTCTATTTTTTATTCTTTCCTTGTTGTACTGGCTAGGACTTCCAGTAAAATGTTGGATAAGAGTAATGAGAGTAGAAACTCTTACCTTTTTTTCTTAAAGAAAATGCATTTAGTTTGTCACTATCAAATAATTTTAGTTGAAGACTTTTCGCAGATTTTATTTATCAGATTGAGGCAATTTTCTTCTATTTCTAGTTTACTGAGAGTTTCTGCAGTAAACGTGTGTCAGAGCTTGTCAAATGCTTTTTCTGCATCAATTGACTCGATCATGGAGTTTCCTTCTTTAGTCTGCTAAAACGGTAGGTTATGTTGATTTTTAAAAAACATTAAACCTGTCTTTTAATCCCAAGACAAACCTCCACTTAGTCATCATAAGTTTTGATTTGCTCAAAAAAAAAACTGAGGTTTTTTTGTTGTTGTTGTTTTTGTTTTTTTTTTAAATTAAGGTTATTACATCCATGTAACTTTCTGTATTTACTTTTAAGTTCTTGTGCCATTAAGTTACAGGGCTATGACTCCTGGGTCTTAGAAGGAAACCAAGTCCTGCTAAATCTTAAACACTAACAGCAGTTAAAGCCTAATCTTCAGACATGCTAGAATATAAACTGTGTTCATGAGACACAGTGCTATGATTTCAATCTATGCAACTCCTCAAGACTCAGGGACTATCATAGAAGAGGTGGGCGTGTGAGATTTTAATGGCCAATTTTGAGTGATAAAATTACTACAGTTTCTGTATAAATTAACCATTAGTATCAAAGGTACACTGATGTAACACCAGCATTTGGACCTCTGTTTCAGATTAACAAAGTTTTCTTGTAGCATTAACATACTACTTAATGAAAAATTATAAAGGTTATAAAAAGCTTTATGGAAATTGTATCTTACAATCAAGATAATTAAAATGCAATGGATTTGTTTATAAGGTTTTCAGAGCAGGTTTAATTGGTGTCATGCTGTTTTTATTAGGGCTTATTTTTTGGCAAACTACTCTCTCTCAAAGAGTGAAGATTTTTGCACTTTTTTGAAATATTTGAGTTATAACTTTGGCTAAATGAATGATATATTTTACAATAACTGATGATTCTAGTTTGTGATATCCAAGTGTTTTCAATTTTGATATTTGATGAACTTTCCCAAATCAAATTCTAACTTTGGTCCTCATTAACTTTTTGATATTTGGTCTCCTGAAATCCAAAATAGACACATTTGACTTATTTTACATAACAAAATCATACAGGAAGTATTGCCATATATAAGATCATGTTTTGCTTTCTTTGGATTATATTTATATAAATGTGTTGTTAGTATGTGTTCCAGGATTGTATGAGATTCCTGTGATTCTGATATGTCTTATTATAGGTTACCAGCTGTAATTAATATTATTATGCAAAGTTGTTGTATGTCACAGAAGTAATCAAATTTCCTTGTCAATTGTATTTTTAACCATGACTATTCTAAGACTTTTGTCATCCAGTTATTTAACTTTATCGTTTTCAAAAGGTGGTTTTATAATCAGCTATAGGACTCTGACAGGTGATGTTGTAGGCAGATTTCTAATAGCTTTGGAGATTATGATATTAGAATAAAGGAAAAACTTTCAAGACTGTTATAGAAAGCTAATGTGTTCATAAACATCAAGCAGAATAGGAATTAATTCCATAGACTGAACTAGTGGAAGACTAAATATTAGGTTGGTGCAAAACTTATTGCAGTTTTTTTGAGATGAAGTTTCACTCTTGTTGCCCATGGTGGAGTGCAATGGCATGATCTCAGTTCACTGCAACCTCCAGCTCCCAGGTTCAAGCAATTCTCCTGTCTCAGCCTCCTGAGTAACTGGGCTTACAGGTGCCCCCCACTATGCCTAACTAGTTTTCAGTATTTTTAGTAGAGATGGGATTTCACCATGTTTGCCAGGCTGGTCTCAATTTCCTGACCTCAGATGATCCACCCACCTCGGCCTCTCACAGTGCTGGGATTACAGGCATGAGCCACCACATCCAGCCCATTATTAAAGTTTGGAGAATTAAAAGTAATGACAAAAATAATATTTTTTATGACTTTGTTTGAAACATTGCTAAACCACTTGTTTCTCTGTCCAGAAAACCCTTTTCTTTTGAGTTTTCAACAATTGAGTAAAGTACATTTCTTTGAGTAAAGTTGAAGTGTATTCCTTTCTCTCTACCTGAGTTCTCCAGCATTTGGAAACTATTTGTAAGTATACTTAATTTATGCCAGTATAGTTATTTGCATAAGTTCAACAAGAATCTGTTTTCTTTTGTAACAGGACACAATTAGAGACATTGGTTATTATGCCAAGGCTTTGACTGGAATGGTATACTTTCAGACTGCTTTAAGGAATCAAAGTTGACTTATAGAGCCAATATTAGCCCCTTGGAAAAGCTGGCCTCACACATTGTCTACAGTTTCCCTGTAAAGGAGTCCTGATCTGTAGCAAGTAAAGAATATCAGTTTATGAAAGACCTAGGAGACCCAGATTAACTTGGGGCCTTGAGGTGAGGAATTCACCTAATTTATACAGGTATTTGTAAGCACAATTAAATCTGTGGTTGGGCTAAAATCTTTGAAAAGTTTAATCTGAGTTTTATGGAATAAAGTTCCAGCAAGGCCACTGTTTTTTTGTTTTGTTTTGTTTTGTTTTTGTTTTTTTTTTAAGAGCCTATATGGTGGAAAATTATTGTTGCTTACTTTATACAAACACTCAAGTTAAATATAATGAGACTAACACTTATTTTATAAATAAATTTGTCCTATTGAGAGGTGAAGCCAGTTGGACTTCCTGGGTCAAGGGGGACTTGGAGAACTTTTCTGTCTAGCTAGAGGATTGTAAATGCACCAGTCAGCACTCTAAAAATGCATCAATCAGCACTCTGTGTCTAGCTAAAGGATTGTGAATGCACCAATCAGCACTCTGCAAGAATGCACCAATCAGCACTCTGTGTCTAGCTAAAGGATTGTAAATTCAGCAAGCAGCTCTCTGTTATAGCTAAAGGATTGTAAATACACCAATCAGTACTCTAAAAACGCACCAATCAGTGCTCTGTGTCTAGCTAAAGGATTGTAAATGCACCAATCAGCACTCTGTAAAATGGCCCAATCAGCAGGACATGGGCAGGGACAAATAAGGAAATAAAAGCTAGCCCCCCCCCCCCCCCCCAGCCAGCGGCGGCAATATGCTCAGGTCCCCTTTCACACTGTGGAAGCTTTGTTCTTTTGCTCTTCACAATAAATCTTGCTGCTGCTCACACTTTGGGTCTCCATCACCTTTAAGAGTTGTAACACTTGGCATGAAGGTCTGTGGCTTCATTCTTGAAGTCAGTGAGACCAAGAACCCACTGGAAGGAACCAACTCCAGACACATATTTTTCAACCATGAAAGAACCATCACCAAGCAGTGAGTACTGTTGGACCCCTTTTGCTTGATATTCTGTCCTATTTTTCTTTAGAATTTGGGAGCTAAACACTGGGCACCTGTTGGCCAGTTAAAAGTGACTAGCGTGGCCACCAGACTAAACACATGGGTGTCAGGCTTTCTGGGACAGAGCTGTCTAACAACTCCCAACTCTTTGGAGTTGAGAGCATTGGTTTGCCTGGAACCAACTTCTGCTTTTCCTGTACTTCTGGGCTGAGCCAAAGGTCGACAGAGAGGAAAGCCATTCAGCTCTGGGATCCCAACAAAAAGTTGGTTGACCCCGTAGCCATGGGCGGAACTCTCAAAGTCATGTCGCCCAAGCAAAACTCGCCCATCTATCCTATCTATCCTGATCCTTATCTCCTGGGTCCTAATGCCTGTCAGACAAACTTCCTCTCACCTCTCTTCTCCGAGGCTAGTCCCACTTCTAAAAACCACTCCCTGTCTCTTGTGCTTTTCTAGTTTCTCCGATAAGAATGACTTCTAGTATAAACTTCAGGACTTTGTTCCCTTCTTTAGGCACCCAGGCTCACTAATCAGAAAGACATAATTTTTACTCAAAGCCCCATTGCAGGGGGGACTATGTGGAATTTTAGGATCCCTCCTCAGACTAGCAAGCCTAACAAAAGCTTTTCCTGAAGCTAGGATATGGTGAACCTCAGAAGTGATATCCTTCCTATTCATATGATGAAAAATGAGGACAAAAGGCGTCACTCTTCCAACCATGGAGATCCTTCTCTTTCTCAGGGTATGGCCCTCCACTTCATTTTTGGGGCATAACATCTTTATGGGACAGGAGTAAGGTCCCAATACTAACAGGAGAATCCTTAGGACTCTAGTAGTTTTTTGAGAATGCGTCAGTAAGGGCAACTAAATCCAAACTTCCTTGGTCCTCCTTGTGGTCTAGGAGGAAAACTAGTGTTTCTGCTGCTGCATCAGTGAGTGCAACTATGCTGATCAGCAGGGTCCAGGGACCTTTGTGGGTTCTTGGGCAAGAGAATTTTCTGCTGCTGTGTTGGTGAGTGCAACTATTCCATTGGCAGGGTCCAGGGACTGTTGTGGATTCTTGGGTGGGGTGGGGGGGAGGCAGGAATGAACAAACCAAAACCACTGGTGGTTTTTCCTTTCAAATGGGAAACACTCAGGCATCAACAGGCTCACCCTTAAAATGAATTGTAAGCCATTGGGACCAATTTGACAAGCAAACCCTGAAAAAGAGGTGACTCTTTTTTTTTTTTTTTTTCCTGCACTATGGCCTGGCTCTAATACTCTCTCTGATGGGGAAAAATGGCCTCTTGAGGGAAGTATAAATTATAATACTGTCCTGCAGCTTGACCTTTTCTGTAAGAGGGAAGGCAAATGGAGTGAAATACCCTATGTCCAAGCTTTCTTTTCATTGAGGGATAATCCACAACTATGCAAAACTTGCAATTTACATCCCACAAAAGGACCTCTCCGCTTACACCCATATCCTAGCCTCCTTATAGCTCCCCTTTCTATTAATGATAATCCTCCTCTAATCTCCCCTGCCCAGAAGGAAACAAGCAAACAAATCTCCAAAGCACCAGAATAACCCCCTGGCTATTGGTTATGTCCCCTTCAAGTGGTAGGGGAAGGGGAATTTGGCCCAACCTGGGTACATGTCCCCTTCTCCCTCTCTGATTTAAAGCAGATCAAGGTAGATCTGGGGAAGTTTTCAGATGATAATGATAGGTACATAGATTTCCTACAGGGTCTAGGGCAAACACTGCCTACATGACCATTCACTCCTGGACCCCCTGCAGCAGTGCCCTTACCACTAGTGAATGCTTTCTCATACCTTCTTTCAATCACTCTGTCAAAAAGTTCCTAGTAGATACCAAACAGTTTTTTCTCCAATGGGAAAATAGAACACAGGTAGCTACTCAGTTTGCTCCCAACACCCCTTTCCAGTTGCTCACTGGAACTACCTTGGCAAGCACTCTAGGAGTATGAGAAAATGAAAACAACAAACTCACACACCTTTTTAATATACACAACCAGTTCTGTCTACCCAGACAAGACATGTTCTTATGTGGAACATCAACCTATATCTGCCTCCCCACTAACTGGACAGGCACCTGCCCCTTAGTCTTCCTAAGTCCCAACATTAACATTGCCCCAGGAAGTCAGACCCTATCAGTGCCCATCAAAGGTCAAATCCGTCAGTGCAGAAGCATATAACTAATACCCCTATTATAGGGTTAGGAATGGCTACTGCTACAGGAATCAGAATACGAAATCTATCCCTACTCTACAGTCACATATAGACTCTTTGGCAACAGTGACTTTCCAAAACCGCTGAGGCCTAGCCCTCCTCACTGCTGAGAAAGGAGGACTCTGCACCTTTTTAGGGGAAGAGTGTTGTTTTCACACTAACCAGTCACGGATAGTGCGAGATGCTGCCCAGCATTTACAAGAAAAGGCTTCTGAAATCAGACAACGCCTTTCAAACTCATACCAACCTCTGGAGTTGGGTGACATGACTTCTCCCCATTCTAGGTCCCTTGACAGCCATCTTGCCCTTACTTACCTTTAGGCCCTATATTTCTAACCTATTGTCAAATTTGTTTCCTCTAGGATCAAGGCCATCAAGCTACAGATGATCTTACAAATGGAACCCCAAATGAGATCAATTAACAACTTCCACTGAGGACCCCTGGACCGACCTGCTGGTCCTTTGATTGGCCTAAAGAGTTCTCTACTGGAGGACACTACAACTACTGTGCCCCTTCTTCACCCCTATGTGGCAGGAAGTAGCTAGAGTGGTTATTGCCCAATTCCCAACAGCAGTTGGGGTGTTCTGTTTAGAAGGGCGATTGAGAGGTAAAGCCAGTTGGACTTCCTGGGTTGAGTGGGGAATTGGAGAACTTTTGTGTCTAGTGAGAGGATTGTAAGTGCACCAATCAGCACTTTGTAAAAACGCACCCATCAGCACTCTGTGTTTAGCTAAAGGATTGTGAATGCACCAATCAACACTCTGTAAAAATGCACAATCAGCGCTCTGTGTCTAGCTAAAGGATTGTAAATGCATTAATCAGCACTCTGTAAAAACGCACCAATCAGTGCTCTGTGTCTAGCTAAAGGATTGTAAATGCACCAATCAGCACTCTGTAAAAATGCACCAATCAGCATTCTGTGTCTAGCTAAAGGATTGTAAATGCACCAATCAGCACTCTGTAAAAATACACCAATCAGCACTCTGTGTCTATCTAAAGGATTGTAAAAGCACCAATTAGCACTCTGTAAAATGGACCAATCAGCAGGACATGGGCAGCGACAGATAAAGGAATAAAAGTTGGCCATCCCAGCCAGCAGTGGTAACTGCTCGGGTCCCCTTCCATGCTGTGGAAGATTTGTTCTTTTGCTCTTCACAGTAAATCTTACTGCTGCTTACTCTTTGGGTTTGCACCATCTTTAAGAGCTATAACACTCACTGCGAAGGTCCACGGCTTCATTCTTGAAGTCAGCTAGACCATGAACCCACTGGAAGGAAGAAACTCCAGACATATCTAAAGAAACAAGCTCCGAAAACACCATCTTTAAGAGCTACAACACTCACTGCGAAGGTCCACAGCTTCTTTCTTGAAGTCAGCCCAAGAACTCACCAGAAGGAACCAACTCTGGACACACTATGATTTTTCTTTAAAGAAAACAGGGAATAGAGAGAAAAAAATATGTTTCAAAATAAACTATAGCAAACCCGTTATTATATTCTAGTCTTGACTAATGTTTTCATTTTATATTATTTTCTACAGTTTGGACTGAATTCTAAAACTTTTCCTGGCTACAAATCCTTAAAATAAAGTTTGCATTTTTTTCTTCTTTCCTTTTTTCTCCAATTTCCTGATTTGAAAGTATTAAAGTTAAGCTATGCTTTTTTAAAGCCCTAAAAGCTGAAGCTAGACAACTTCAACTTCAGAAGAAAATAACAGTAACCTATTTACATACATAAACCACTTTCATACCTGTCTACTGATGTATAGACTTCAGAGTAATATGACATATATAGCTTTTCCAGGATTGTTCTCCATTTTTTATGGTAGTTTATTGTTTTCTTCCTCCCCCTATACTCTCTTTGTAGGATATGAGACTTCGCAGTCTGCTAAAAATAAGCTTTCCTAATAATGTGTAACCTACCTTCTAGGAATAAACTGTTCTAGTCACAAGAGATCAGACAAAACATGAGACCAGAAACATATTTTCTTTTAAAATGCTTTCTCCAAAAGATTTTTAAAATTAAAGTGAGAAAACGTAAAAGAAAATAAATATCGAGACCCCCAAATCCCTAAGTCAAAGTCAAGCTGGAAACTGCATCAGGCATTCTTGCCTTTCGTTTTATTCCTAAATAAGGTAGCTACAAATATTTTTTAAAGCTATATACCTCTCTCACTATTTGTCCACAAGAAAATTCCTTGTGTGCCTCAAGACCTTTACTCTAAAACAGTTCTGTTGAATTTCACCTTAGCAATGTAAATTGATAGTTTATCTTCACAGGTGCAGGACCAATGACAGAACTAAGTCATTCCTGTGATCACCTGAGACAAATGCACATCTGATTGTTTCTTCGGTACTATAGTTTATGAAAAAAAAAAATGCAGATTCACTGAGTCAGTCTAAGCCATAAGTGGCTATTCCTCTACTTCCTATCACATGTAAATTGTGTATCCAGTGAAAGACTTATGAAAAACTCAAAAGAATGCAACCAGTTTTCTTTTGTCTACATATAACCTGGAAGCTCCGACTTTGAGTTGTCCTGCCTTTCCAGACTGAACCAATATATACCTTACATATACGGATTGATGTCTCAGGTCTCCCTAAAATGGATAAAAGCACCTTGTACACCAATCACATTTGGCACATGTAGTCAAGACCTCCTGATGTTGTAGCATGTGCATGTCCTTAACCCTGGGAAAATAAACTTTCTAAATTTTGGACTGTCTCAGATAATTTTGGGTTTGCACCTCCAAGAAGTCCCCTCTAGGTCTCCTTATATGATTTATATTATTTTCAGAAACTCTGAAAAATTTGTTTTCACTTACTCATTTTTTCTTTTTTCTCTCCTCTTCTGTCTCTGAAAAGGCAACACAGTTTATTGCACTGCTTTTAGATTCTGAGCATGTACTCTTGTGGATGGCTGCTTGGTTCTCACAAAGACACAGCACTTATTAGTATTTTAAATGCATACTGTGCTTTGAATCTGGCTTCCAGAAATTATGCTTTGATAAGCATCTTTTCAATATTATGCAAACAATAGCAATAAAATGGAGACAAAAAGAAAGCTACTAATATTGATAAACATACCTGCTCTGCCCGGGGTTCTAGTAAATATTATCTGTCTGACAGTGAGAATTACATACTAATACTACTTGCCTATGGGTATCCAAATCAAAACTACAATGAGACACCATCTCACACCAGTTAGAATGGTGATCATTAAAAAGTCAGGAAACAACAGATGCTGGAGTGGATGTGGAGAAATAGAAATGCTTTTACACTGTGGATGGGAGTGTAAGTTTGTTCAACCATTTTAGAAGGCAGTGAGGTGATTCTTCAAGGATCTAGAACCAGTAATATCATTTTACCCAGCAATCTCATTACTGGGTATACACCCAAAGGATAATAAATCATTCTACTATAAAGACACATGCACACGTATGTTTATTGCAGCACTATTCACAGTAGAAAGACTTGGAACCAACCCAAATGTCCATAAACGGTAGACTGGATAAAGAAAATGTGACACATATACACCATGAAATACTATGCATCCATAATAAAGAATGAGTTTATGTCTTTTCAGGGACATGGATTAAACTGGAAATCATCATTTTCAGCAAAGTAACACAAGAGAGGAAAACCAAACACTGCACGTTCTCATTCGTAAGTGGGAGCTGGGCAATGAGAACACACGGACACAGGGAGGGGAACATCACAAACCGGGACCTGTTGGGGGTTGGGGAGCTAGAGGAGGGATAGCATTAGGAGAAATACCTAATGTAGACGACGGGCTGATGGGTGCAGCAAACTGCCATGGCACCGTGCCATGTAACAAAGTGCACGTTCTGCATATGTATCTCAGAACTTAAAGTATAATTTTTAAAATTAAAAAAAAATAAAGAAGAAAGATAAAGCCACAAAGCAAGCAGAAAACAAATAACAAAATTGCAGGAGTAAATTCGTACTTATTATTAATATCAATGAATGTAAATGAACTAAACTCTCCAATCAAGAGGCACAGAGTGGCTGAATAAATGAAAATAACAAGACCTAATAACCTTGTGCTACAAGAAACACATTTTACCTTTAAAAACACATATAAACTGAAAGTAAAGGAATGCAAAAAGATATCCAATGCCAAATGAAGCAAAAAAACAAAGTAGCTATATGTGTATCTGACAAAAAAAGATTTCAAGACAAAAACTATAAGAAAAGGCAAAGAATTTCATTCTATAAAAGCAAAGGAGTTGGAGTCAATTCAGCAAGAGGATATAAAAGGTGTGAATATATTTACACCCAATAGTGGAGCACCCAGATTTATAAAGCAAATATTTTTAGAGCCAAAGAAAGAGATAGAAACTAGTTCAATAGTAGCTGGAAACTTCAATCCCCTACTTTGAGCTTTGGACAAATTTTCCAGACAGAAAATTAACGTAGAATCTTCAAATGTAATTTAAAGTATTGATCAAATGGACCTAAAATATATGTACAGAATATTTCATCCAATGTCTGAAGAATACATATTTTTCTCCTCAGCACATGGATTATTCTCAAGAATATACTATATTTTAGGTCCCAAAAGAAGGCTTAAAACATTGAAGAAATTAAAATGATATTAAACATCTCTGACCACAAAGGAATAAAACTAGAAACCAATAACAAGAGAAATTTTGAAAACAGTAAAAATACATGGAAATTTAAGAAATATGCTCTTGATGGACCTCATGAGGCATCTTAAGGAACTATAAGAACAAGAGCAAACCAAACCCAAAATTGGTAGAAGAAAAGAAATAATAAAGACCAGGGTAAAGGTAAATAAAATTAAAATTAAAATAAAGAAAACGATCCAAAAGACCAATAAAAGAAAAAGTTGGCTTTTTTGAAAGCTAGATAAAATTGATAAGTCTCTAGCCAGACTAATAAAGAAAAATATAGAAAAGACATAAATGAAATCAGTGATGAAAAAGGAGACATTACAACCAACACCACCGAAATTCAGAGAATCATTAGTAGCTCTTATGAGCAACTATATGCCAACACATTGGAAAGTCTAGAAAAAAATGGTCAATTCCTAGACACATAGAACCTGCCCATATTAAACAAAAAAGAAATCCAAAACCTGAACACACAAATTGCAAGTAACAACATCAAAGCAGTAATGAAGTATCTCCCACCAAGGAAAAGCCCAGGAACTGATTTCTTCACTGCTGAATTCTATCAAACATTTAAAGTAGCACTAAAACCAATTAAGGTTAAATTGTTCAAAAAAGAGAGGAAAAGGGAATGCTTCCAAACTCATTCTTATGGCTGGTATTACCCTGATGCTGAAACCAGAAACAGACATATTTAAACATAATAAAAGCTATATATGACAAACTCATAGCTGGTATCATACTGAATGGAGAAAAACTGAAACCCTTTTTTTTTCTAAGATCTGGAGTGCAACAAAGATGCCCATTTTCACCAATGTTATTCAACAAAGCACTGGAAGTCCTAGCTAGAGAATTCATACATGAGAAAGATATAAAGGGCATCCAATTTGGAAATAAAGAAGTCAAATTATCCTTCTTTGCACATGATATAAATTTATATTTGGAAAAACCTAAAGACCCCAGCAATAAATGGTTAGAAATTCAGTAAAGCTGCAGGATACAAAATTAACATGTCAAATACGGTAGCATTTTATACGACAATAGATACCAATCTGAAAATAAAATCAAGAAACTAGTCCCATTCACAATAGCTACAAATTAAATATCTAGGATTTAATTCAACCAAAGAAATGAAAGACCTCTGCGCTAAAAACTATAAGACATTGATGCAAGAAATTTAACAAGACCTTAAAATATAGAAAGATAGTTTATATTTATAAATTGGAAGAATCAATGTTGTTACATGTCCATACTATTTAAAGCAATGTACAGGTTCTATGCAATCCATATCTATATATTAATGGCATTCATCGCAGAAAGAAAACAAGCAATTATAACATTTATATGGAACCATGAAAAACTCAAAGTAGCCAAAGCTACACTGAGTAAGAAGAACAAAACTGGAGGAATTACATCATCTGACTTCAAATGATACTACAGAGCTATAGTAACCAAAATGGCATGGTACTGGCATAAAAACCAACACATACACCAGTGGCACTGAATAGTGAATGTAGTAAGGAATCTTTATTTCTACAATGAACTCATTTTAATAAAGGTGTCAAGAACACACATTGGGAAAAGGGCAGTCTCATCAATAAATGATGTTTGCAAAACTAGATATCTATTTAAAGAGGAGTAAAACTAGAATCCTATTTCTCACTGTATACAAAAACAAATTAAAATAGATAAAAGACTTAAATCTAAGATTTCAAACTAAGAAACTACAAAAGAAATTAGGAAACTCTCCAGGACATTGGAATGGGCAAAGATTTCCTATTTAAGACTTCAGAAGCACAGGCAACCGAAGCAAAAATTGACACATGGGATTACATCAAGTTAAAAAGCTTCTGAACATCAAAGAAAACTGTTAATGAAGTGAAGAGACAACCCACAGAATGGGAGAAAACATTTGTAATATCTAACAAGATATTAATAATCTCAATGTATAAGAAATTCAAATAACCGTATATGAAAATATCTAATAATTCAATATAAAAAAAGGCAAAAAATCTGAAGAGACACCAGAAGAAGAGATACAAATTGCAAACAGGTGTATGAAAAGGTGTTCAAAATCAGGGATTATCAGAGAAATTCATATCAAAACTACAATGAGATATCATCTGACCCCTGTTAAAATGGTTTATGTCCAAAAGACAGACAATTACAAAGGCAGGTGAAGATAGGGAGAAAATGGAACTCTCATACACCATTGGTGGAAATGTAAATTAGAACTACCGTCATGAAGAACAGCTTGCAGGTTCCCCAAAATACTAAAAATAGAGCCACCATATAATTCAGAAAACCCACTGCTAGGTATATACCCAAAAGAAAGGAATTCTGTATATTAAAGAGCTATCTGTACTCCCTGGATTATTGCAGGACTATTCATGATAGCCAAGATTTGGCAACAACTTAAGTGTCCATCAGCAGAAGAAAGGATTAAAAAAGGTGGTACATATACACAATGAAGTACTATTCAGCCATAAAGAAGGAGAGCCTGTCATTTGCAATAATAGGTGTGAAACTGGAGGTCATTATTCTAAGTGAAATAGGATAGGCATAAAAAGGACAAACTTCACATGTTTGCATTTATTTGCAGGAGCTAAAAATTAAAATAATTGACCTCATAGATATAAAGAGTAGGATAGTTACCAGAGGCTGAAAAGGGTACTGGGGGGCTGAGGGGAGATGGGCCTGGTTAATGGGTACAAAAAATAGAAATAATATGATCTAGTATTTGATAACACAACAGAGTGACTAGAGTCTAAATAATTTAATTGTGCATTTTAAAATAGCTAAAATAGTATAATTGCGTTGTTTGTAACACAAAGGATAAATGCTTGAGGGGATGGATACCCCACTTACCCTGATGTTATTATTATGCATTGCAACTATGTATATTACAATATTTCACATAACTATATATATTCATCTACCATGTACCCACAAAAATTAAAAACTGAACTGTCTTTAGGCAAGGCATAAGAAAATTATTCTATAAACCACAAAGAAAACTTTTAAATTTGGCCGGGCGCGGTGGCTCACGCCTGTAATCCCAGCACTTTGGGAGGCCGAGGCGGGCGGATCACAAGGTCAGGAGATCGAGACCATGGTGAAACCCCGTCTCTACTAAAAATAGAAAAAATTAGCCGGGCACAGTGGCGGGCGCCTGTAGTCCCAGCTACTCGGGAGGCTGAGGCAGGAGAATGGCGTGAACCCGGGAGGCGGAGCTTGCAGTGAGCCGAGATTGCGCCACTGCACTCCAGCCTGGGCGACAGAGCAAGACTCCGTCTCAAAAAAAAAAACAAACAAACAAAGAAAACTTTTAAATTTAACTGCATAAAACAAAACAAAACAAAAAAAAAACATGCTCTTAGAAATGCATAAGAAAGAAAATACAAAGTCAAGTAGAGACTCAATTTTACCTCCAGGAGCCTATCCACATTCTCACTGTGAAGATGTGAAAAAAAAAAATCCTTTCATACCTCTAGTAGAAGGAAAGAAAAACTAATAATTTAAGCATACACCAAAAGCGTTTTTCTCCTTCATTCTGTTGTCTGTATGAATGAAGAAAGGCAGGTAGCCAACTTCATTTTACTGTAGCCTCCCTGTGCCACATCAGGGGAGATAAAAGAGAAAGACTAAGAAATTATTCCAAAGGTCATAGCTCTATCTTATCAGAAAAAAAATGAATACACATTTATAAGACTATTGAACAATTCTCCTTTTCTCATATCTTTCCAGCACATCAACAGGGCTCCAGGATAACAGCAGTGGATTATAAACGGGAGAGATGCAAGGCTCAGACTTCATTTTAAAAGGAGTTCTGGGAAAATTCAAACAAAGCAAAAATGACATAAACAACAACAGTAGAGAAAATTACAATCTCCTAAACTTACAGCCATGACAAAGATTAAATGTACCCTACCTCTTAGCCATATGCACATAAAATCTCACACTGAAGGACTATTTATCAGGCTTTCTATTACTGAATACATCATGTCTGGTTTTGAATAAAAAATTAAAATACATACTAATAAAGTCTGAAGAGGTGAGGGGAGCATCAAACCAGACTTGTATATGGCAGATATTATGGAATTATCAGACTAGAAATTAAAAATAACTATTATTATATGCTAATAACTCTAATGGAAAAAGTAGACAACATACAAGAACAGATGACCAATAAGAAAAAAGAAGAATCAAAGAAAAAAATCTAGAAATAAAAACCACTCTAACAGAAATGATTAATGCCTTTGATGGGCTCACAAGTAGACTGAAAATTCCAAACAAAATAATCAATAAATTTGAAAATATGTCAATAGAAAATTCACAAACTGAAAAATCAATTATAACAATAGTACAAAAAAAATCAGAATATTGAAGAAAGGCTGTGAGGTAAACATGATTGTGTGCTAATTAACAACAACAAAAAAGGCTTGGCAGAACACTTATTAAAAACCAGAGAAGCAGATTGTGACTTTCAGGGTTACATAGACTACTAAGGTTTCTAGAGTGCTAACGTCTATTTCTCACTTAGGAAGCCATTATAATCACATATTGCATTTGAGTTGTTGCAGTGAAACCAATTTCATCTGACAGATGAGGGATTAGGGAAGAGTATAGATACTGGCATTGGTCAGACCTTAAATCAGACCATAGTTTCATTTTCTTCAGCTGAATGATATTAAGAATGCTACCTTAGCTTTTATTTTTTTCTATTGAAATATTGTTTGCAATTGCAAAAAATAAAATTACAGAATATACTACAGTCATATTTTTTCCTGGGATGTTTTGCATTTAAAAGCAGCAGATTAAAAAGCAATTTCGTTTATTAACAAACTCACCAAGAAGAATGCCATCCAACATGATGAGGGTTTCCATTCATTCAGGCATTTGCTGGTTTCCTAGTAGTGTATGAGGCTAGTATTTTTATACTCAACCCACCTATAAATAATAGAGCTTCTGATTCTAGCTGAAATTCTCTCCTATCATTCTAGTGGATCTTCAAATTCTATTCTCTTTTTAAAATTTATTATTATTATTTTAAAATTTTTGTTGGTATATAGTAAATATATACATTTTGGAGGTACATGAGATGTTTTGATACAGGCATGCAATGTGAAATAAGCACATCTTGAAGAATGGAGCATTTATCACCTCAAGCATTTATACTTTGAGTTAAAAATTATACTATTACATTATTTAAGTTATTTTTAAATATATAATTAAGTTATTATTGACTATAATCACAATCTCTCTATTGTGCTATGAAATAGTAGGTCTTATTCATTCTTTCTATCTTTTTGTACCCATTAACTATGCTTTAATACCCTTCAACCCACTACTATCCTTTCTAGCCTCTGGTAACCATCCTTCTACTATCTATGTCCACGAGTTCAATTGATTTGATTTTTAGTTCCCACAAATAATGAGAATATGCAACGTTTGTCTTTCTGTGCCTGGCTTATTTCATTTAACATAATGATCTCCGGTTCTAGCCATGTTGTTTTAAATGACTGGATCTCATTTTTTAATGGCTAAATAGTATTCCATTGTGTATGTGCACCACATTTTGTTTATCCATTCATCTGCCGATGGACACTTAGGTTACTTCCAAATCTTAGCTATGGTAAACACAGCTGCAACAAACATAGGAGTGCAGATATATCTTTGATATATGTTTTTCCTTTCTTTGGGATATATAACCAGCAGTGGGCTTGCTGGATCACATAAAAGCTCAATTTTTCATTATTTGAGGAGTCTCCAAACTTTTCTGCATAGCAGTTTCACTAATTTACATTCCCACCAACAGTGTACAAGCGTTCCCTTTTCTCTATATCCTCACCAGGATTTGTTATTGCCTATCTTTTGTATGTAAGACATTTTAACTGTGGTGAAATAATATCTTATTGTAGTTTTGACTTGCATTTCTCTGATGATCAATGATGTTAAGCACCTTTACTTATGCCTATTTGCCATTTTCATGTCTTGTTTAGAGAAATGTCTATTAAAGTATGTTGCCCATTTTTTGATAAAACTATTAGATTTTTATACTTTAAGTTCTAGGGTACATGTGCATAACGTGCAGGTTTGTTACATATGTATACTTGTGCCATGTTGCTGTGCTGCACCCATCAACTCGACAGCACCCATCAACTCGTCATTTACATCAGGTATAACTCCCAATGCAATCCCTCCCCCCTCCGCCCTCCCCATGATAGGCCCCGGTGTGTCATGTTCCCCTTCCTGAGTCCAAGTGATCTCATTGTTCAGTTTCCATCTATGAGTGAGAACATACGGTGTTTGGTTTTCTGTTCTTGTGATAGT
>NC_044996.1:88579538-88592804 GCF_008728515.1 Papio anubis | reverse complement strand
TTAAAAAAAAAAAAAAAAAAGGACAAAAGATAAATAAAACAAAAAGCTGGTTCTTTGAAAAGATAAACAAAATTAGGAGAACATTAGTGATATTAACTAAGAAAAGAATAGAGAAGATCCAAATAAGCTACATTAGAAATGAAATGAGAGAAATTACCACTAAAAACACAGAAATACAAAAGATTATGTTAGGTTACTATGAACACCTTTACATGCACAAACTAGAAACCTTGCAGAGATAGATAAATTCCTGGAAATAAACAACCCTCCTACATTAAACCAGGAAGAAATAAATCTCTGAGCAGACCAATAAGAAGTAGCAAGATTGAAACAGTAATAAAAAAAAATGCCGACAAAAATATATCCAGAAAGGGTGTGGAGATCCTTTAAAGAACTAAGAGTACATCTATTGTTTAATCCAGCAATCCTACTACTAGTTATCTTCCCAGAGAAAAAGAAGTCATTATACGAAAAAGATACCTGCACATGCATGTTTATAGCAGCACAATTTGCAATTACAAAAATAGGGAGCCAGCTCTATTGCCCATCAGTCAATGAATAAATAAATAAATGTGGTGTATGTATACCGTGGAATACTGCTCAGGCATAAAAATGAATGAAATAATGGCATTTGCAGCAACCTGTATAGAATTGGAGACTCTTATTTGAAGTGAAGTAACTCAGGAATGGAAAACCAGATATCTTATGTTCTCACGCAGATGTGGGAACTAAGCTATGAGAAGCAAAGACATAAGAAGGATACATTGGAATTTGGGGACTTGGGGAAAGGGCAGAGATTGACGAGGGATAAAAGACTACACATTGGCTACAGTATACACTAGTCAGGTGATGTGTGCACCAAAATCTCAAAAATTACCACTAAAAAACTTCGTGTAATGTAACACCATCTGTTCCCAAAAAACTTATTGAAATAATAATAATAATCAGACACACACACAGTCCAGGACCAGACAGATTCACAGCTGAATTCTATCAGACATTCAAAGGAAAATTGGTAGCAATTCTATTGACACTATTTCAAAAGATAAAGAAAGAGAGAATCCTCCCTAAATCATTCTACGAGGTCGGTATGACCCTAATACCAAAACCACGGAAGGACATAACAAAAAAAGGAAAATACAGACCAATATCCCTGATGAAGATAGATGTAGAAAGTCTCAACAAAATACTAGCTAACTGAATCCAACAGCATATCAAAAAGATAATCTACCATGAAAAAGTGGGTTTCATACCAGAGATCCAGGAATTATTTAACATATACAGGTGAATAAATGTGATACACCACATAAACATTATTAAAAACAAAAATTATGTGATTGTCTCAATAGCTGCAGAAAAAGCAGACAAAATATAACAACTGTTTATGAGCAAAACCCTCAGCAATATCGTCATAGAAGGGACATATGTTAAGGTAATAAAAGCCATCTATGACAAAGAGCCAACATTATACAGCATGGGAAAAAGTTGAAAGCATTCCACCTGAGAACTGGAACAAGACAAGGATTCCCACTTTCACCTCTTCTATTCAACATAGTACTGGAAGTCCTAGCCAGAGCAATCAGACAAGAGGTAGAAATCAGGATCATCTAAATCAGTAAAGAGAAAGTCAATCTGTTACTGTTCGCCAATAATATAATCATATCTTTAGAAAACCCTAAAGACTCATCCAAAAAGCTTGTAGAACTCATAAATGAACTCAGTAAATTTTCAGGATACAAAATCAATGTACATGGATCAGTAGCATTGCTATACACCAACAGCAACCAAGAGGAATCAAATCCAGAACTCAACTCCTTTTACAATAGCTGCAAAATAAAATATTTAGGAATATACCTAACCAAAGAGGTGAAAGACCTCTACAAGGAAAACTGCAAAACACTGCTGAAAGAAATTATTGATGATACAAACAAATAGAAACACATCCCATGCTCATGGATGGCTAGAATCAATATTGTGAAAATGACCATACTGCCAAAAGAAATCTACAAATTTAATGCAGTTCTCATCAAAATGCCACCATCATTCCTCACAGAACTAGAAAAAAATTATCCTAAAATTTACATGGAACCAAAAAATTCCCCACAAATCCAAAGCAAGACTAAACAAAATGAACAAATCTGGAGGCATCACATTACCTGACTTCAAATGGTACTATAAGGCTATAAGTCACCAAAGCAGCATGGTACTGGCATAAAAATAGGCTCATAGACCAATGGCACAGAATAGAGAACCTAGAAATAAACCCAAATACTTACAGCCAACTGATCTGCAACAAAGCAAACAAAATAAACTGGGGAAAGGACACCCTATTCAGCAAAGGGCGTTGGGATAATTGGCAAGCCACATATAGAAGAATGAAACTTGATAATCATCTCTCACCTTATTCACTTCGAGATGGATCAAAGATTTAAATCTTCTAAGACCAGGAACCATAAAAATTCTGGAAGATGACATGGGAAAAACTCTTCTAGACATTGGCTTAGGCAAAGACTTCATGACCAAAACCCAAAAGCAATTGTAACAAAAACAAAGATGACTAGGTGGGACTTAATTAAACTAAAAAGCTTCTGCACAGCAAAAGAAACAATAAGCAGAGGAAACAGACAACCCACAGAGTAAGAGAAAATCTTCACAACCTATGTATCTGACAAAGGACTAATATCCAGAAACTACAAGGAATTCAAACAAATTACCAAGAAAAAAAATCCCATCAAGAGAATTTTAAAAATAATTTTAACTAGACAAAAATGAAAATACTAATTATTAAAATTTGTGGGATGCAGTGAAAGAAGTGATTAGAGGGAAATTCATAGCATTGAATGCATATATTATACAACAATAAAGATCTAAAATTGAGGATCTGAGCTGCTTCTACCAGAGGATACTAGGAAAAGATTAGCAAATTAAATTCAAGCCATTATGGAATATAGTATGGAGGTTCCTCAATATGTTAAACATGGAACTACCATATGACCAGAAATTCTTCTTCTGGGTATATACCCAAAGGAAATGAAATCAGGACCTCACAGAGAAATGTGCACTCCTATGCTTATTGTTCATTCATAATAGCCAAAATATAGAAATAAACTAAGATTTTTTTGACAGGTGTATTAGTCAGTTTTCATACTGCTATAAAGAACTGCCTGAGACTGGGTAATTTATAAAAGAAAGAGGTTTATTTGACTCACAGTTCAACATATTTGCAGAAACCTCAGAAAACTTACAATCATGGTGGACGGCAAAGGGAAAGCAAGGCACCTTCTTCACAAGGCAGCAGGAAAGAGATGTGCCAAGCAAATGGGGAATAACCCCTTATAAAGCCGTCAGATCTCATGAGAACTCGCTCACTATCACAAGAATAGCATGGTGGAAGCTGCATCCATGATTCAATTACCTCTACCTGGTCTCTCCCTTGACACGTAGGGATAATGTGGATTTTGGGGATTACAATTCAAGATGAGATTTGGGTGGGGACACAAAGCCTAACCATACCAACAGGTGACTATAAATGAATAGTGATATACAGTCAGGAACTACATAATGACTTTTCAAAATAGAAAACATGAAGTTCAGAAGGATTGACTGGTGAATTCTCAAACATGTAAGGAAGAAATTGTATGAATTCTCTACAGTGCTTTTTAGATTTTGCAAGAAAAAGGAATACTTTTTAATTCATTTTGTGAGACTATCATTACTATAAGGCCTACAACACAGGAAAACACAATAAAGGAAAACTACTGACCAATGTCTCTGATAAACAGATGTAAAAATTCTCAACAGAATATTAGCAGATGTTGTCCAACTATATATAAAAATAATTATTCAGCACAAGTAAGTGGTATTTATTCCAGGCATGCAAGGCTGATTTAACATTCAAAAGTCATTAATGTGAGATTACAAAGGAACTGGAAAGCCTGAATGGCCAGAACGAGGGGAGGTTCCTGAACTGGACAATAATAATATAAGCATCAAAGATGGAATGCCCTAGGTTTTAGAGCTCAAATTCTGCATTTAAATTAAATGTTAGGAGAAAAATGGCAACTAACAGGCAGGACTAAATTGCACCTTCCACTCAGATAGACAGAGCAGTGTGTGGAGACTCACAGTATGAAATTTTGCTCCAAGCACTACGTCGGGAACATACCAGGAAAGCTGAGAGAATCCACAGACCCTTTGAAGAAAACGGCTTGCTGCTAGAGGCTCTGTGAGATAGCTAAAAAACTGTAAGTGCCCAAAGTGTGAGAGGGGGAACATCTACTCCCAAACACACATCCTTACTGGGGAACCTGAGGTTCCAGATTATGGGAGAAGGATTTCACCTTACATAGAGCTGAGATGAATTTAGAGAGCCAAGTGAAATATAGGGGTAGAGGGAAGCAGCAGGATAAGCCCTGTGGGCACTATTGATCCCCAGGAAAGTAATTCCTGAGTTTGTCTCACAGGGGTGTTTGAGTAGGGCTGCCAATAGAATTGGAGAAAGAGCACAGGGAGAAGGAAACTTCCAGATGAACTTCGTAACAATTTCAACTGAACGTGAAGTTTCCTGGAGAGAATTTGGGGGAAGGGTGAATGGGGAGTGCAGATACCAGCACAGAAACCACAGCAGGAGGGCAGTCAAGAAACCTGAAAGCCCTGCTTGCTTTCTGTTCACCAGCTGCCTGGATATAAACTTGGTGCTGTTGAGGGGGCAGGGTGGGAGTAAGACTTGCCTTTTGGGCTGTGTGGGAGCTGGGTGAGGCCTCTCCTGGCCTTCTCCCACTCATCTGATGACCTCTATGACATAACAGAGACAGCCATAATCCGTCTGGGAAAGCAATTTTATCAGCCTGAGAAAAAGACCCCTAGCCCCCACAGCAGCTAAAGCAAACCCGGCCCAAGGAGAGTCTGAACTCAGATAGCCTAACCCTGCCCCCACCTGGTGGTCTTTGTCTACCCACCCTGGTAGCCAAAGATAAATGACATATCTCTTGGGAAGACTATGGCCCTGCCCATCACAGGAGGAATCTGAGTACTTATCCAGTTAATCCTAGGGCAAGCTTGTATCCCCCCATATTACTGCAGCTGATGCTGTCTTGAAAGCATCATCTCCTGGCTAAACCAACACAAGACCACCAAAGGCCAACCAACACAAAGGAAATTACCGGAAGCTAAGAGCAAGTGCAATGAGCCGTCACAGGGGTCCGCTCCCGTCTTTCTTTTTAAATTCATGACTAAAAGAAAGCTTCACAGTGAAGAATAATCAACAGAGTAAACAGACAACCTAGAATAGGAGAAAAACTATGTATGAACCAGCCATCTGACAAAGGACTAATATCGAGATCTACGGAGAAACTCAAACAAATCAACAAAGAAAAAAAAAACCATCATCAAAAGTGGGCTAAGGACATGAATAGACAATTCTCAAAAGAATATATACAAATGACCAGCAAACATATTTAAAAGAATGCTCAACATCACTGTTGATCCAGGAGAATGAAGGAAATCAAGAACCACAATGCACAATGCCTCCTTACTCCTTCAAAGGAATGCCATAATAAAAGAAATAAAATATAATACATGTTGGGTATGGATGTAGGTGAGAAAGAAGGCAACAATTTTGCATACTAGTGGGAATGTCATTAATTACAACCACTATGGAGAGTTGTATGGAGTTAGTCCAGGGACGAGAGGTGAATTATACTATTTCTTTTTTACTTTTTTTAAATTTAATTTACTATTATTATCATGCTTTAAGTTCTAGAATTGCTTCATGCATAAAGAAATTGGAGTTTATTACATATATACTTGTGCCATGTGCTGTGCTGCACCCATCATTTCGTCAGCGCCCATCAGCTCGTCATTTTACATCAGGTATAACTCCCAATGCAATGCGCCTATGGCGTTGGTTTTGGTTGTGCCAATATGCTCCTTTATTCCTTGTGGACATTTACCGTTTGGTTTCTGTTTCTAGTTGTTAAAAAATTATTCTCTGGTTTTGGGCTCAAATTCGCTTTATGATGTCATGTAATTATATATAATACCCACATTTCATCAATCTATCACTGAAATGGACATTTAGAGTTGATTCAAGTCTTACTATTGTGAAAAGAGTACCACAATAAACATACAATACATGTGTCTTTATACCAGCATGATTTATAATCCTTTTGGGTATATACCCAGTAATGGATAGGCTCCAGTCATATGGGTACATCTAGTTCTAGATTTGAGGTCATATGCTGCAATGGTTAGACTAGTTTACAATCCGCAACAGTCAAAAGTGTTCCTGTTCTCCGCATCCTCTCCAGCACTGCCTGTACATTTCCTGACTTTTTAATGATGCATGCATTCAACTGGTGGATGGTATCTCATTGTAGTTTTGATTTGCATTTCTCTGATGGCCAGTGGTGCTGGGCATTTTCATGTGTGTCATTGGCTGTATAGATATCTTCTTTTGAAATGTCTGTTCATATCCTTTTGCCCTTTTGATGGGGTTGTTTTCTTTTGTTTGTTGGAGTTCTTTGTAGGTTCTGGATATTAGCCCATTGTCAGATAAGGTAGATTGCAAAATTGTCTCCCATTCTGTAGGTTGCCTGTTCATCTGATAGTAGTTTCTTTCGCTGTGCAGAGCTCTTTAGTTTAATTAGATCCCATTTTATCAGTTTGGCTTTTGCTACCGTTGCTTTTGGTGTTTGGACATGAGTCTTTGCCCATGCCTATGTCCTGAATGGGTACTACCTGGTTTCCTCTAGGATTTTTATGAGTGTGGAGTCTAACATTTGCATTAAATCCATCTTGGATTAATTTTCATTATGGGAATAGGAAGGGATCCGGTTTGGCTTTCTGCTTGTAGTAGTAGTTTTCCCGGCGCCGTTTTATTGATAGAGTCAGCCTTACATTTCTTGTTTCTCTCAGGTTTGTCCAGAGATCGGATGAGCAGCCAGATGCTTGGTAACAGCCTACAGGACTGTTCTGTTCCATTGATCTCTCTGTTTTGGTACCAGTACCATGCTGTTTTAGTTACTGTAGCCTTGTAGTATAGTTTGAAGTCAGGTAGTACACTCGGCTTTCATTCTTCACAACTTAGGATTATCTTAAGGATGCAGGCTCTTTTGGTTCAACCATAGACTTTAAAAGCAGTTTTTCCAATTCTGTGAAGAAACTCATTGGTAGCTTGATAGGGATGGCATTGAATCTATAAATTACCTTGGGGCAGTATAGACCATTTTCACGATATTGATTCTTCCTATCCATGAGTATGTATTCTTCCATTGTTTATGTCCTCTTTGATTTCACTGAGCAGTGGTTTGTAGTTCTCCTTAGAGAGTCTTTACATCCCTTGTAAGTTAGTTCTAAATTGACTGATTCTCTTTGGAAGCAATTGTAGATGATTCATTCATGATTTGGCTCTCTATTTGTCAGTACTGGTGTATAAGAATGCTTGTAGTTTTGCACATTAATTTTTATCCTGGACTTTCCAACAAAGTTGCTTATCAGCTTAAGGATTTTGGGCTGAGACAATGGGAGTTTCTAAATATACAATCATATCATCTACAAACAGGGACAATTTATTCTTCTTTCTAACACAGATACCCTTGATTTCTTTCTCTTGCCTGATTGCCCTAGCGGGCTTTAACACTATATTTGAATAGAATTGGTGAGAGGGCATCCTATCTTCTTAGTTTCAAGGGAATTTTCCAGTTTTGCCCATTCAGTATGATATTGGCTGTAGGTTTTATCATAAGAAATGGCTCTTCTTATTTTTTGAGGTACGTTCCATTCAATGGCGAATTTGTTGAAGATTTTTTAGCATGAAAGGAGCTGTTAGATTTTGTCAAAGCCTTTTGCATCTATTAGAGATAATCATGTAGTTTTTATCTTTGGTTCTGTTTATGCACTGGATTATATTTTATTGATTTGCGAGATATTGAATTATTGCTTGCATCCAAGGGATGAAATTGTGATCATAGTGTATAAGCTTTTTAGGATTCATTAAAAGACCAAATCTCACGTCTGATTAGGGTGCCTGGTGGGGGAAGATGGGACCAGCCAGGAGACACTCTTCAGGATATCATCAGGAAACTTCACAACCTAGTAGGAGCAAGCCAACATTCAAATCCAGGAAATACAGAGGAGACACCACAAAGGAATGCTCCTCAAAGGAAAGAGAAACAACTCAAGACACATAATTACCAGGTCACAAAGTTGGAAATGAAGGAAAAACTCTTAGGACAGCCAGAGAGAAGGTCAGGTTACCCATAGGGAAGCCCATCAGACTAACAGCAGATCTCGGCAGAAACTCTACAAGCCAGAGAGAGTGGGGCCAATATTCAACATTCTTCAGAAAAGAATTTTTAAACCCAAATTTCATATCAATGACTAAGTTTCACTTAGTGAAGGAGAAATAAAATCAACACAGATAAGCAAATGCTTAGAGATTTGTCCACCACTAGGCCTGCTTACAAAAGAGACCTGAAGAGCACTAGAAGCATGGAAAAGACAATGAGAATTCCAAGCCACTTTTAAGAACATGCCAAATCTCAAGACCATTTAGGCTGGGAAGAAACTTCATCAACCTAATGAGCAAAGAATAACCAGTTAATATCATAATGGCAGGATCAAGTTCACACATAACAATCTTAACCTTAAATGTAAATGGACTAAATGCTCAATTAAAGGCACAGACTGGCAAACTTCAGATAAAGTCAAGACCCACATCGAGTCTGCTCTGTCAGGAGACTCATCTCACGCTGGGACATACATGGGCTCCAAAGATAGGGATGGAAGTTGCCAAACAGATAGAGAACAAAAAGCAAGAGTTGCAATACTAGTCTCACAATCACGACAGACTTTAAAACCATCAGAGATCAAAAGAGACAAAGAGAAGCCATTACATAATGAAGTAAAAGGATCAATTCAACAGGAAGAGCTAGCTATCATAAGTATATATGCACCCAATACAGGAGCACCCAGATTCATAAAGCCAAGTCATAGAGACTTACAAAGGGCACTTAGACTCCCATACAATATATTAGGAGACTTCAACCTCCCACTGTCAAAGCATTAAGACAGATCAGCAGAGACAGAAAGTTAACAAGGATATCCAGGAATTAGACTCATCTCTACAGGGAAGCAGACCTAATAGACATCTATAGAACTCTCACCCCCAAATCAACAGAATATATATTCTTCTCAGCACCACATCGCAGTTATTCCAAAATTAGCCACATAATTGGAAGTAAAGCACTCCTCAGCAAATGTACAAGAACAGAAATTATATTAAAGCTGCTCTCTTCGGAACCCACAGTGCAGTCAAACTGCCGAGACTCAGGACTAAGAAACTCAGTAAAACAGCTCAGCTACACTTGGAAACTAGACCTTTCTCCCTGAATGGCTTCACTAGGTACATAGCAAAGAATGAAGAGCCAGAAAAGAAAGATGTTCTCTCTAGAAACCAATGAACAAGGTCTATATACAGAGATATCTAGGACACATTTAAAAGCAGTGTATAGAGAAATTATAATACTAAATGCCCACAAAGAAATGGAAAGATCTAAAATTGAAAGCCTCTAACATACACTTGTTAAAAAAGAATTAGAGAAGCAAAACAAACACATTGAGAGAGCTAGCAGAAGTGAAATAACTAAGGTCAGAGCAGAGGCAGAAGGAGATAGAGACACAAAACCCTCAAAATCAGATCAGGAATTTGAAAAGATCAACTCAGAATTAAACAGACCACTAAACAAGACTAATAAGAAAGAAAAAAGAAAGTCAATCCCAGCGCAATTAAAGTGTCAAAAGGGATATCACCACCGGCCCACAGAAATACAAACTACCATCAGAGAATACCATAAAGCACCTCTACGCAAAATAAACTAGAAAATCTAGAAGAAATGAATGTTCCACTGGGCCTTACATACAAAGACTAAACCCAGGAAAGTTGAATCCCTAAGATAGACCAATAGCAGGCTCTGAGGTGAGACGTAATTAGCCTACCAGCAAAAGTCCAGGACCAGATGGATTCACGGCTGAATTCTACCCAGAGTACAACGAGGAGCTGGTACCATTCCTTCTGAAACTATTGCAATCGTAGAAAGAGAGTCCTCCTAACTCTCATTTATAGGCCAAAAATCATCCACAATTACCCAAAGCCTGGCAGAGACACAGCAAAAGAAATTTTAGACCACTGTCCTGAAGTAGACATGTGATGCAAGAAATCCTCAATAAAATGCTGGCAAACCCAGTTCAGCAGCACATCAAAAGCGTTATTTGCTATATTAACAGGTTAAAGAAAAACCATGTGATCATTCCAATGGTCACAGAAAATGCATTTGACAAAATCAATATCCATTTTAATAAAATATCTCAATAATCTAGGCATACAAAGGCTTTCTTTACCTTCTTTCAAAAGATTATAAGCTAGTATAAAACTTAATGTTAAGAGACTGCATGTCTCCTACTTAGGTCTGCAGCAAAGTAAAATTCCTTGAACCTTGCCAGCATTGTGCTGCTTCTAGTCAGTACAATCAGAGCATGAAAGTTTAGAGGACCCTAGAAGTAGGTTGCAAAATCAAACATATTTCTACGTACCCAGCAATGAAGCCTTGAGATTTTTAGATATCAGTACTGTTTACAATGGTATAAAGGTGCAAATGCGTGAGGATGGACCTGATGAAAAGATGTCGGGGATTATGGCGCAGGGTGCTTGAGCATTGCTTTGACAGTGAGTAAAAGAAGACCACGTAAAATAGACAGATCTACAATACTCTTGGATTAAAGACTCAATTTTATTAAAATTATCAGCTTTACCCAAATTGAGATATAGATTAGATGCAATCTCAAACTTTCAAACAGGTTTTGAAAAGATTCACAAACAATTTTAAACCTCATTTGAAATTACAAAAGGAAATATCTAGTGAGAATTTATAAAACGTTATATGGAAAATAGTGTAAAGAGTTATAGGACTTACAATATCAAAGTTAGAAATCTAACTTTAAGACAATTGTAATTATTGACAATATAGATGAATAAAATCAAGGAAGAACATACTGAATTCAAGTAGTACACCATGGAGATACTATACAGCCATAAAAAGGATAGGTTTGTATCCTTTGTAGGGACATGGATGCAGCTAGAGCTATGAATTCTTAGCAAACTATCACAAGGCCAGAAATAGAACGTATTTCACTCATAGGTGGAACTGAACAATGAATCACTTGGACTCAGGAAGGGAACATCATTACAGGGCCTATCTGTAGAGAGGGAGGGAGGAGGGGGATTGCATTGAGGAGTGCCACAATTAAATGGCAAGTTGAGCCGATTACAGCACAGCAACATAGCACAAAATATACATATATAAAGAAACCTGCGTTATACACATGTACCCTACAAGCTTAAAGTATAATAATAATAAATAAATTAAAAAAAAATAGACATATACATACATATCAATTTTTCAACCAAACCTATGAAATTTCATGGAGTAATTATAGTTCTTTAATAATGAATCTAGTAGAATAATTGAGTAACCATAGAGCCAAAAGAACATTTACACATATCTCACAGTGCTTTAATAATTAAGGAAATCAAACCCAGTCATAAGCCTAAATGTAAAACCAAAAATTAAAAGTACACATTTAGAGAAGAAAAATAGGGGCAAAATTTTTTGTATTATTAGAATCGAACAAAAAGGAAATGTATTAGGTGTAACACCATAGAATGATCAATAAAAAGAAAAATAATGTATCGTTAGGAGTTCATAAAAAGAATTTTCTACTCTATTTGAAGGAACATTTTACAAAATATTATGAACAAGCTATAGACTTGGAGAAAATATTTACATTGTTGAAAGTGTAATAAGAAATGTTTTTGTCTCAATAAAATGTCCAAAAACAAATAAATAATAGACTATAAAGCTTTGAACAGATATTTATCAGTAGAGATATGGAATGCTTAAAATAAACACAAAGTGGTAAAATGTGTGATTAAAGAATTCAATTAAAGTCCTGTGGCCTTATCACCGCACATCTATTACATATCTTGAAGCTTAAAGGTTGATTATGCTTCCGTTCCTGAAATCATGTACTCCCTAGGGATTGGCTGTTGAAGCAAATCTCTGAAATGGGGGCCTAAAACTTGAAGTCACCAAACTCCATAAAATATTAAGGCAGGCGAGAGGATTGAACTCCAGTTATACCCATACAATCCTTTCCCCAATCTACCCAACATTAAAAGAAGAAGATATTACCATTCACTTAATATATTGGAATGCTTATAGAAGTTGAAACTAAGCAAATAGTAGTTTTATATTTATTTAGTGTGGAAATCAGGGCTCTTTAAAAGATAAAGATCTATTAGACTAAAGTATCCCTTATGATAGTTAGTTATTTCGTAAACACTATCAAGTTTACATGCAATTTTTTTCTTATCTAGAAGCCTTTTCCATTTCTCTGCCTGAGAGCTCCACCTTCTTTTCCTTTTCCTCATTTGTTTACTAGTTAGCAGTCACCAGATAATTGTTTCGCACTCTCTTGTGTTTCTTTGCAGTTTTGTATCTATAAGGAATTTATTTATGTTATTATTCGACATTTGGTACTTCATTTCCCGTTTGGATTTTGAGTTTCTGGAGGAATATGGAACATGCCTTCAGGGTCAACCTCCCATACTCCAGTGGAGTTAATAAATGGCGATATCCCTCATTTCATGGCGGATGCCGAGACAATTAATATTATATTGCTTGAGCCCTTCCCTTTCGCCAGTGTTTCCCAACTTCAGAAATCTGTTTTCTCTTTAAATGATGGATGTTGGGCTGGTAGCTTCATCTTATTTTTAAGAAATCCTGTGTCTGAGTTACCCAAATTACTATTTTACTGCCAATAAAAGACATACATGAAATCACTGAGAGATAGCCTTTTGCCGCGCGCGTAATGGCAGGCTGTTTTATTTTACTGTTGCATATTTCTACTGTGCCCAGAGCCAATCCTGCTGCCGCCAGGGCTCGCGCATCGCCGCGTTGATGCGCTCGCGCATGCCGCAAAGAATCAGAATTAACGCGCCGAGGTTAGCGGCGCCAGGAAAGGAAATGATTTTCTGCATGCAGTTCTGAGTTACTATTTTGCGCCAGCAGCCTTATTTGCCAGCGGTGACGTGATGGTGATTCCATTGATACCCTTGCGGTGGTGCTGCCGGTTGTTGATTGCGGTGATGTTGTGGTATTTGGTGGTGTTGAGTGCTGATGCGATTGTTGTTGTTGGCTGATTGGTGAT
>NC_044996.1:88502766-88533563 GCF_008728515.1 Papio anubis | reverse complement strand
CGTTTTACCTGTGAGTTCCATTTCCGCGCAACAATGAAAGATTAACCCCAAAGTTCAACGTAGTGATAGGCTTAAAAAGAAACGGATATCCCTTTGTCTGCCAGACGCCGGTATTGGCGTGCCAGCGGCGCGAAATGTCATGCCCTTTGCGCAACGTACAGCAACCGGAAAGCCATTTATACTGAATACGGAAATGTAGCAAAATCGTAAAATGTCACATTGCCTCTGGGGCTACGCGCGAAGCCAAACAAGCCATAAGGCGTAAAGACAATCGGTCAATCCTCGAGAATCAGCTGGTGGCGCAAGGGGCCGCCTAATACTGTACGGTTTTGATGCATGTTCACCACCGGGCTTTACAGATCCTGGCGAATCCAAAACCGAGGTCATGTAACATATATGCAATGGTGGGTTATTTCTGGTAACCGAATGTAACGGATAGGGATTCTGGAAATTTCCGCATAAAAATGACACAAGCCCTCATTTTAAATTGAATTGGCGTAGCAGATCAATCCCCGTGATGCCAATATTGGGTCACAGAAACATCTAATTTGAAGCCAAACCACACACAAGGCACAAGGGAGAGATGGCGGTATTGACTGCCACTGAGAATGCCATATGACAACTTTGGCAAAAGTCATTGCTTCACTGAGTGCTACTTCCATCTACTTTCACAAAATTAATGTTTTAAAAAACATGAAGTTTTTCTGCCATTACTGGTTGGCAAAGGTTTGTTTCTATTAAACTGGTCTATTCTGGGCATGGAATATTAAAATAGCAGTAAATGTACTAAACTGTACCAGATTATTAAAACTCATAATTTTGTTATATGGTTTTACCTGTTAGCAGCTCCTGAATTTTTATCAAGTTCTGTTATTTTTTGTGCATGTGTTCGTTTTCAGTTAAATTGTTCTCTTAGAAATATAATCTCTTGGTTAAATGAGAATTTTTAAAGTAATCCAATGCACACATTTTCTCATTGTCTTCCCTGAAATGATTAATAAAACCACATGTTAATTGTTAAAGCCACCACTAAATATTTACCGTAATTGCCTAAACTTTTCTATATTTTTCTATGAGACTCTGTAAGGGCACCATGTTTTTCCTGACCTTCCTGGATCTAGTTTCCTTTGCTTCCAGTGTATCCAAATGTGAGTTATACATTTAATCTGAAACACTTTAGTATTTAATTTGAAATCCTGTTTAAGTTTGTGTAGTTTCTGTTCCATTTCCTCCTCCCTGATTTTAGTAAAGGTTAATATTCCCTTATCCAAAAATGCTTCTGTGACCAGAAGTGTTTGAGACTTCAGAATCTTTCAGATTTTGGGAATATTTAGACATATTTCTTCAAAAGAACTTCCTTTCATAATAATTCAGCCAGCCTTTTGAACTTTTATATCGTAATAATGTGTTGTTAAATCCTAATCTAATGGAAACGTTACTCTGTTTATAAGTTTCTTAATATTATTCTTTGTTTTACTTGTTGCTTATCACTACAACAAAGAATATGTGGAATAAGCACTATGTACCATAGCAAATATACTTGTGTGTCATCAATATTAGTCTAAAAGAAGTAACGCTTTCTCGGTGAGGAGCATAGAAATTGTGCTGCACCATGCAAATATATTTCTCTCTTATATTTCTATACATAGCACCCAAGAATTTGTGTAAATATGCCATAGTTATATCTTTGATAGTTAATAAAAGTTATTTCACCGGTGGGAATATTTATTACAGATGAAATAACTAATTGCTTTTAATTTTTCTAACTATGTTCTATATTATCCTAAAGTAGAAAGTTAGTCAATAAAAGTTAAGCATTCTTAAAAGTATTTTTATTTTTAAATTGGCTTATTATTATTATACTGTTGTAGGTACATGTGCATAACGTGGCAGGTTTGTTACATATGTATACTTGTGCCTTGTTGGTGCTTTCGCACCCATCAACTCACATTTACATCAGGTATAATCCCCCAATGCAATCCCTCCCTCCCTCCCATGATAGCCCCTGGTGTGATGTTCCCTTCCCGAAGTGATCTCATTACTGGTTCCCACCTATGAGTGAGGAACATGTGGTGTTTCATTTTCTGCCTAGATAGGTTTGGTTAAGAATGATGGATTCCAGCTGCATCCATGTCCCTACAGCACACACAAACCTGACCCTTGATGGCTGCATACAGTATTCCATGGTGTATATAAAACATTTTCTTAATCCAATCTGTCACTGGGATGGATACTGGCTTATCCAAAGCTCTCACATGTAGCCAACAAACATAATGTAGTATGTGTCTTTTAGAGCATAATTTATAATCCTTTGGGTATATACCCAGTAATGGGATGCTGGGTCATATGGTAATATCTAGTTCTAGATCCTGAGGAATCGCCATATCACTTTCCATAATGGTTGAACTAGTTTTACAATCCCACCAACAGTGTAAAAGTGTTCCATTTCTCCACATCCAACAAACACATGAAAAGTATTTTTTAATCACAATTACTTCTAGATTTAAATATAAGGCAAGTCCTTTTTTATTTTATAAACCATTTTGGCTTTAGGTGTTTTCATTTTTTAAAATAATAAGTCTCTTCCTCAAATATTGTCTTCTTAACCACTCATATCTGCTATTTATGGTTCTGTGTGCTGGTTAGTTTCAAAACAAAAGCCCAGATCCTATGTGGTTGAACAAGGCTTTGTAAGTAATTCCCAGGCAGCTAAAATATATACTGATTTCATACTTGACATTTTATTAGTTGGAGCTATAGTCATTTGAAGATGGTTTGAATTTAAGATTTTTATTGCTCTTTTCTGATAGGTTTTGTCAGTGAAAATTAAATCCAGTGGCACTTTCTGTAGATTTAGGTGATTACTCTGTTCTTTTCTAGCCTGTGTTCCTTCTTAGTAAATTAGGTTCAAGATTATTTATAAATTATTGCAGACCATTGGGAGTTACCTGGTTCCATACTACTCTCTCTAGGTTGCTTGTCCCTTCATAAATTATTTTGCCCAGTAATTTGGGTGACTGTTATATGGTTTTGGAAATAATCCAGTTATTAAGACTTGGGGCAAATTAGTAGCTCTTAACCAAAAATTGGAACCCAATTCATGCTAATCCCTATGCATACATTAATTGCAACACCATGGATCAAACGATCTATGGAACTGGCTAGAGCCTACCTTCAAATTGATGCAAATTGGGCTGGGCACAGCAGCTCACGCCTGTAATCCCAGCACTTTGGGAAGTGGAGGTGGGTGGTCACCTGAGGTCAGGAGTTTGAGACCAGTTGGGCCAATATGGCAAAAGCCCATCCCTACTAAAAATACATAAAATTAACCAGGCGTCGTGGTGGGCACCTGTAATCCAAGCCACTTGGGAGGCTGAGACAGGAGAACTGCTTGAACCTGGGAGGTGGAAGTTGCAGTGAGCTGAGATCGTGCCATTGCACTCCAGCATGGGCGACAGAGCGAGACTCTGCCTCAAAAAAAAAAAAAAAAAAAAATTAGTGAAAATTGGTACAGGAGTTTGAAGTTTGGATTGGGGAATTTTCCAAAAAGACCTAAACAATCACTATCCCTATTTGAAAGAGGAAAATTTGAACAACACATGAAAGAAAAAATTGATAAGTTGGACTTCATCAAAACTGAGAACTGCTCATCTTCCTAAAATACTGCCAAGCGAATGAAAAGACAAACCACACAGTGGGGGAAAATATTTACAAATTACATTCCTAATAAAGGACTCATATATGAAATATATAAAGAATGATTGAAGATAATAAGGGATAATAAGGAAAGTGATAGGAGGCTAGCAAGATGGCTGAATAGGAACAGCTCTGGTCTGCAGCTCCCAGCAAGATAGACGCAGAAGGCGGATGATTTCTGCATTTCCAACTAAGGTACCCGATTCATGTCACTGGGACTGGTTGGATGGTGGGTGCAGCCCACAGAGGGCGAGCTGAAGCAGTGTGGGGTGTCACCTCACCCAGAAAGCACAAGGGGCTGGGGAATTTTCTCCCTTACCCAAGGGAAGCCATGAGGGACTGAGCCTAAGGAACTCTAGTACAGATATTGTGCTTATCCCATGGTTTTCACAACCTGCAAACCAGGAGATTCCCTCTGGTGCCTACTCCACCAGGGCCATGGGTTTCAAGAACAAAACTGGGCGGCCATATGGGCAGACACCGAACTAGCTGCAGAAGTTCTTTTTTTCCATACCCTAGTGGTGCCTGGAACACCGGTGAGACACAACCATTCGCTGCCCTGAAAAGGGGTACTGAAACCAGGGAGCCAAGTGGTCTGGCTCAGCAGGTCCCACTGCCATGGAGCCCAGCAAACTAAGATCCACTGGCTTGGAATTCTCTCTGCCAGCACAGCAGCAGTCTGAGATTGACCTGGGACGCTTGAGCTTGGTGTGGGGAAGGGAGTCCTCCATTTGAGGACTGCTTGAGTAGGCAGTTTTACGCTCACAGTGTAAGCAAAGCCACTGGGAAGTTTGAACTGGCTAGAGCCCCCTGCAGCTCAGGAAGGCTACTGTGGCCAGACTGCCAGATTTTCCTTCTCTGGCCAGAGCATCTCTGAAAAAAAGGGAACACCTCCAGTCAGGGACTTATAGATAAAAACCCCATCTCCCTGGGACAGAGCACCTGGGGAATGGGGGCGGCTGTGGATATAGCTTCAGCAGACCTAAACGTCCCTGCCTAATGGCTCTGAAGAGAGCAGCAGACCTCCCAGGATGATGTTTGAGCTCTGCTAAGGGTCAGACTGCCTCCTCAAGTGGGTCCCTGACACCTGTGTATTCTGACTAGGAGACACCTCCCACTAGGGGCTGATAGACACATCATACAGGAGAGCTCTGGCTGGCATCTGGCAAGTGCCCCTCTGGGCCGAAGCTTCCAGAGGAAAGTTCAGGCAGCAACCTTTGCTGTTCTATAGCCTCTGCTAGTGATACCCAGGCAAACAGGGTCTGGAGTGGACATCAAGGAAATTCCAGCAGACCTGCTGCAGAGGGGCCTGACTTTTAAAAGGAAAACTAACAAACAGAAAGAAAGAGCACATCCACTGAGAGACCCCATTCAAAGGTCACCAACATCAGAGACGAAAGGTAGATAAAACCACAAAGATGGGGAGAAACCAGTGCAAAAAGACTGAAATTCCAAAAACCAGAACACCTCTTTTCCTCTAAAGGATCACAGCTCCTCACCAGCAAGGGAACAAAACTGGATGGAGAATGAGTTCGATGAATTGACAGAATTAGGCTTCAGAAAGTGGATAATAACAAACTCTTCTGAGCTAAAGAAGCCTGTACTAACCCAATGAAAGGAAGCCAGGAAACTAGAAAAAAGGTTAGACAAATTGCTAAGTAGAATAAGTGGTGTAGAGAACAAAATAAATGACTTGATGCAGCTGAAAAACACAGCACAAGAACTTCGTGAAGTATACCCAAGTTTCAATAACAGAATTGAGCAAGTGGAAGAAATTATATCAGTGATTGAAGATCAACTTAATGAAATAAAGAAAGAAGACAAGATTAGAAAAAAAATAAAACGAAATGAATAAAGCCTCCTAGAAATACGGGACTATGTGAGAAGACCAAATCTACATTTGATTGGTGTACCTGAAAGTGATGGGGAGAATGGAACCAGTTGGAAAACACTCTTCAGGATATTATCCAAGAGAACTTCCCCAACCTAGCAAGGGAGGCCAACATTCAAATTCAGGAAATACAGAGAACAGCACAAAGATACTCCTCGAAAAGAGCAACCCCAAAACACATGATTGTCAGATTCACCAAGGTTAAAATGAAGGAAAAAATGTTAAGCACAGCCAGAGAAAGGTTGGGTTATCCACAAAGGGGAGTCCATCAGTCTAACAGCGGATCTCTCTGCAGAAACCCTAGAAGCCAGAAGAGAGTGGGGGCCAATATTCAACGTTCTCAAAGAAAACAATTTTCAACCCAGAATTTTACATCCAACCAAACTAACCTTCATAATTTAAGGAGAAATAAAATCTTTTACAGACAAGCAAATGCTGAGAGATTTTGTCACCACCAGGCCTGCCTTACACGATATCCTAAAGGTGACACTAAACATGGAAAGGAACAGCCAGTACCAGCCACTCCAGAAACATACCAAATTGTGAAAAACATTGACACTATGAAGAAACTGCATCAACTAAAGGACAAAACAACCAGCTAGCATCATAATGACAGGATCAAATTCACACAGAACAATATTAACCTTAAATGTAAATGGGATAAATGCCCCAATTATAAGACACAGACTGCCAAATGGGATAAAGAGTCAAGACGCATCAGTGTGCCGTATTCAGGAGACACATTGGCATGCAAAGACACACATAGGCTCAAAATAAAGGGATAGAGGAATATTTACCAAGCAAAAAAGCAGGAGTTGGGATCCTAATCTCTGATAAAACAGACTTTAAACAAACAAAGATCAAAAGAGAAAAAGAAGAGCATTATATAATGGTAAAGGGATCAATGCAGCAAGAAAAGCTCACTACCCTAAATATATATGCACCCAATACAGAAGCAACCAGATTCATGAAGCTAGTTCTTAGAGACCTACAAAGAGACTTAGACTACCACACCATAATAGTGGGAGACTTTAATACCCCACTGTCAATATTAGACAGATCAACGAGACAGAAAATTGACAAGGATATTCAAGACTTGAACTCAGCTCTGGACAAAGCACACCTAATAAACATCTGCAGAACTCTCCACCCCAAATCAACAGAATACACAATATTCTGAGTACCACATCACACTTATTCTAAAATTGACCACATAATTGGAAGTAAAAAGCTCCTCAGCAAATGCAAAAGAATGGAAATCATAACAAACAGTCTGTCAGACCGCAGTGCAAACAAACTAGAACTCAGGATCAAGAAACTCACTCAAAACCGCACAACTGCATGGAAACTGAACAACCTGCTCCTAAGTGACTCCTGGGTACGTAACAAAATGAAGGCAGACATAAAGATGTTCTTTGAAACCAATGAGAACGAAGACACACTGTACCAGAATCTCTCGGACACATTTAAACCACTGTGTGGAGGGAAATTTATAGCACCAAATGCCCACCAGAGAAAGCAGGGAAGATGTAAAATTGACATGCTAACATCAAAATTAAAAGAACTAAAGAAGAAACAGCGAACAAATTCAAAATCTGGTAGAAGACAAGAAATAACTAAGACCAGAGCAGAACTGAAGGAGATAGAGACACGAAAAACCCTTTAAAAAATCAATGAAATAATGGGAGACTTCAACACTCCACTGTCAACATTAGACAGATCAACAAGACAGAAAGTTAACAAGGATATCCAGGAATTGAACTCATCTCTGCAGCAAGCAGACCTAATAGACATCTATAGAACTCTCCACCCCAAATCAACAGAATATACATTCTTCTCAGCACCACATCGTACTTACTCCAAAATTGACCATATAATTGGAAGTAAAGCACTCCTCAGCAAATGTACAAGAACAGAAATTATAACAAACTGTCTCTCAGACCACAGTGCAATCAAACTAGAACTCAGGACTAAGAAACTCAATCAAAACCGCTCAACTACATGGAAACTGAACAACCTGCTCCTGAATGACTACTGGGTACATAACGAAATGAAGGCAGAAATAAAGATGTTCTTTGAAACCAATGAGAACAAAGATACAACATACCAGAATCTCTGGGACACATTTAAAGCAGTGTGTAGAGGGAAATTTATAGCACTAAATGCCCACAAGAGAAAGCAGGAAAGATCTAAAATTGACACTCTAACATCGCAATTAAAAGAATTAGAGAAGCAAGAGCAAACACATTCGAAAGCTAGCAGAAGGCTAGAAATAACTAAGATCAGAGCAGAACTGAAGGAGATAGAGACACAAAAAACCCTCCAAAAAATCAATGAATCCAGGAGTTGGTTTTTTGAAAAGATCAACAAAATTGACAGACCACTAGCAAGACTAATAAAGAAGAAAAGAGAGAAGAATCAAATCGACGCAATTAAAAATGATAAAGGGGATATCACCACCGACCCCACAGAAATACAAACTACCATCAGAGAATACTATAAACACCTCTACGCAAATAAACTGGAAAACCTAGAAGAAATGGATAATTTCCTGGACACTTACACTCTTCCAAGACTAAACCAGGAAGAAGTTGAATCCCTGAATAGACCAATAGTAGGCTCTGAAATTGAGGCAATAATTAATAGCCTACCAACCAAAAAAAGTCCAGGACCAGATGGATTCACAGCTGAATTCTACCAGAGGTACAAGGAGGAGTTGGTACCATTCCTTCTGAAACTATTCCAATCAATAGAAAAAGAGGGAATCCTCCCTAACTCATTTTATGAGGCCAACATCATCCTGATACCAAAGCCTGGCAGAGACACAACAAAAAAAGAGAATTTTAGACCAATATCCCTGATGAACATCGATGCAAAAATCCTCAATAAAATACTGGCAAACCGGATTCAACAACACATCAAAAAGCTTATCCACCATGATCAAGTGGGCTTCATCCCTGGGATGCAAGGCTGGTTCAACATTCGCAAATCAATGAACATAATCCAGCATATAAACAGAACCAAAGACAAGAACCACATGATTATCTCAATAGATGCAGAAAAGGCTTTTGACAAAATTCAACAGCCCTTCATGCTAAAAACGCTCAATAAATTCGGTATTGATGGAACGTACCTCAAAATAAGAAGAGCTATTTATGACAAACCCACAGCCAATATCATACTGAATGGGCAAAAACTGGAAAAATTCCCTTTGAAAACTGGCACAAGACAGGGATGCCCTCTCTCACCACTCCTATTCAACATAGTGTTGGAAGTTCCGGCTAGGGCAATCAGGCAAGAGAAAGAAATCAGGGGTATTCAGTTAGGAAAAGAAGAAGTCAAATTGTCCCTCTTTGCAGATGACATGATTGTATATTTAGAAAACCCCATTGTCTCAGCCCAAAATCTCCTTAAGCTGATAAGCAACTTCAACATTGTCCTTATTCTTAAGTATTCTTACTTGTTTATACTTTTAGCATACATAAATAACAGTGACTCTTCCCTTTTTAATTCATTTTCCAGATGAGATCCACTTATTCTAAGCCTGGATAAAATAATCTACAGCTTGAGGTAGTGGAAAAAAAACTGGGCTTAGAAATAGACTACAGTTGGATTTCTGGATCCATCATGTACTGGCTATGTGACTTTGTGCAAACCTTTAACCTCCTTGAGGCTCAATTACTTAATTTACCATGTAAAGATAAATAATAAAATATTGTCATTATTATGAGACTCAAATGATATGATGGATCTTTAAAATACTTTGAAAATGTAAAGGATTATGCTAATTCTACTTCCAATAAAGTTATTAATGTAAGTGAATGTTTATTGTAATTCACAACAGAGAAATCATTTGTGCAGTTTTTTCTTTTTCCTTTTGAGATATAAAATAGCATCCTAAAACTTAAATATATAATTTAAATCTTTCTATTAAAATTAAGAATAGAATATTCGAATATCAATGTTGGAATAGACCTTAGAGATAATCTAGTCTATCCCACATTACTGTATAAAAGGGGACAGTGAGGCCAAGAGGAAAAAGAAACCTTTTTTAGGTTATACAATCAGGCAGTGGTAAAATCAGGATTGGACCTCTGGTTCCCTTTCTTCCCATTCAATGTATTTCCTACTCTACTACAATGTCTTACCTAAATGGTCTTGTTGGGCTTTGTTAGGAAACTACTGTTCATCTCCAACTTTTCATTCACTGCTTTGAACCAAGATTTTAATATGAACTGTCAAGCAGGCTTCTCTTTGGTGGGAGATTACTTTTCACAAAGAGAATGACCTAGAAGGTAATTCTTTCACACATTTTACCTTCCTGCCAGTAGATTGTAAACCATTGCATGGCTACTGAGGCTATAGGTAGGACAACCAGAAAATGTGAACCAAGGCTGGAGGTCATGTTAGTTTTTCCTTAGGGATATACAGATATTGGTCTTGCTGGAGCAACAAATAGAAAATAAGTTAGTGACTAGCATATGGTAAATATTCCTTTAGTGTTCATTTTATTCCATTTCTCCTCACATTATGATAGAATGTTATTGCTTACAAAGTACTTTCCTATTTTTTATTTCAAGTTATTTTCTTTTTTTTTTTTTTTTTTTTTTTAAATTTATTTATTATTATTATACTGTAAGTTGTAGGGTACATGTGCATAATGTGCAGGTTTGTTACATATGTATACTTGTGCCTTGTTGGTGTGCTGCACCCATCAACTCGTCATTTACATCAGGTATTTCAAGTTATTTTCACAACAAATACATGAGGTAAGGATTATTTTCATATTACAGATGAGAAAATTGAGGCTCCGAGAGAGTAAATTAATAGCCAAACTTTACACGGTAAACAAGAGAGCTGAGATTTAAACCTAGATTCTCTGATCTCAAGTGAAGGAATCTTTCCAGTATACCATAATGGCCTATGATTTTGCCATACTTAATGAATTCTGAAAAATATTACTAAAGATGTGACTGCGAATTAATAAATGCCATGTGGAAGAAGTTCTAAAGATTGTATTATAAAAAATAAACATATCTCAACCTTTCTTTGAAACTATATAAATACTTTTTTTCCTAGCTTTTCTTTTTTTTTTTTTTTAAATACAGACGAGGTCTCACTATGTTGCACAGGCTGGTCTTGAACTCCTAAGCTCAAGTCATCCTCTCGCTTTGGCCTCCCAAAATGCTGGGATTGCAGGCATGAGCCACTATGCCCAGACAGCCACCATGCCTGGTCAACTACCTAAATACTCCTAAATTATAAGAAGAGGCTTCAATTGCTTAGACTGATCAAGTGTCCAAAAGTATGTAACACAAGTCTAGAATCAGTTAGAATTAACTTTGCATTGCTGATTTAGCTAAACAAACAGATCTCAGAAGTTGGAAGGGTTCAATTCTACACTTACAAAGGATATACTTATTCTGGAAATTTTGGTTCTCACTTATGTATTAATAATATATGGAAAAATGCAGAAGGAAAAAGAAAAAAAAAAGAATCATAGATGCTTTATTCCTGAGAATCGTTGCTTCTTTCTCTAGTGCAATTTTTTTTAAGTTGCATAAATTGTGGTTGTGAAGTATTTTCTGAATATACCACGTGAAAAACTTTCCTCCAAAAACTAAAGTAGGGGCACAATGAAATGGAGGTAGAATTCTTCATAAGAAAAGCATGAAATGATATAGTCACATTTTTCTCTTACATATTTAGTTCTTTCTAAGCACAGTGTTAGAAGTCAGAGAGATCTGGATATAAAACAAAACCCTAAATTTAATAGCTATATGATCTTAGGCAAGTCAAATAACCTGCTTAAGATAGTTTTTTAATTTGTAAAATGGAGACGATAATACCTACATCATAGGATTGCTATGAGGATTAAATGTGATAACACATGTAAAGCTCTTGGTACTTGATTTGTAAAGTTCAATAAGTGATATTCCCTTTCCTCTCACCCCTTCCTATGATGATTTCCTGTTAACTCCAAAAGCCTACATATTTTCAACCTAAGAAGATAATTTTATTAGCTGTGTTGTTCAGATTTTCACCACTGCTTTGATGCCTCAGTCTATCTGGAAGAAAGCTTCACTTTCTTACAAATAAAATGCCTTAACTTTTCATATTACACAGATCATCTCACTATAGTTTACCCTTTCAAGCACACGCGCGCGCACACACACACACACACAACAACAACAACAACAACAACCACTAAAGTACCCACCTCTTAACACCTCAAAAATGTCCAATGTCTGGCACAGATCCTCAGCATGCTCAATTCTTCTTTGGAGGCCTGTAGTCCATGTCTGTATTTTTTACTTTTGTGACTTATCCATCACAACATGGCTTTTATCCTCTGTTGCTGAGGCAGAAATGCCAAAAGGAGTCCATAGCCTTGGGTAAAATAGATTCAATGAGCAGAAGGCAAACCTATGATTAGAACTTGATAAATCGACCACTGAAACACCTTTTACCCATTTAAAGTTAAGTATTATAATTAGGGCACAAAGATATTTGGATCTCACAGGCTGAGATAATTGTGCCAATTATTCAATAATTGTGCTAATCTGAGATGTAGCACTTTTTTAGTCTTTTATACATATTGACCCTGAGAATATTCCACAGGCCTAAGAAAACTTATTTTGTGACCGTAAGATTCAGTTTAAAAGAATAATAGCTGAGTTATATGTATAATTTTGAATTATATTTACATAAATTATAAATAAGACTCTTTTTAAAAAGAGAACCACAGATGAACAGTGAATTTAATAACCATTATCTAAATTTTATTAAGTAGCAATATGTTTTTATATAGATCTTATCCATGATTTACAGATTAGGTATGACTATTTCCTCTTTTTGACCTTTTATGCAAAACAAAATAAGATCATAAATCTTAAAAGACCACAATTTAGAATAAACATTAATTCCTAACTACTTGAAATACATCAGATTTTCACCATGAGGAGACTTTTCTGATCCAATTAAATGAAAAGACATATGTACAGTTTACAAACTTGACAGAAAGATACAAACAAAAAAACACCTGAATAAGAAGAGCCATCCCTTTCTACCTCACTCCAAAATAAAATAATAAGTCATTTTGAGAACATTAAAATTAAAATGTTAATCATTACACTGATAACCACTTGATATTTTATAATTTTAGGTGGTTCAAAAAATGTTTTCTATCTAGAAGTCAGATCATTAAACTATGGTCCAGAAGCAAATTGTGGCCTAACAAAGGTTTGTGGAGGTTCTTATTATTCTTCCCACTCCACAGCTTTGGGAATTTTTCCATTCCTTAAAGATTACTTTAGTTGTATAGTGACTGTATTTTCCAAACTCCAAATCAGGCCATAAGTTCTGACACATGGGGGTTTTGTGTTGTTTCTTGGTGCTGGATGCAATCTAGGAGGTGTAACTTAGATATTAAAAAATTAGAATTTCAGGACACATGACATTAGGACCTCCTAAGGGTGTGTCAAGAAAATAAACAGATAAAAGAAAAAAATTAGAAGTTTTGGGATATTCTGAAGGCTTAGAAAGATAATGAAAGAGAATGTTTGAAATTAAGAATGCCTTGAAAAATTTGTTTACTGTGTGAATAAATCATCTGAGTCAAGGTTATTGGATAGGTAAAAAAAATCAGTTAAAATCGAGAAGAAACTGGAAATCTTATTTAATCTGAAATTATTAGAAAGTATATTCCATGGTTCATTCATACACAAGAAAATTTCAAAAAATGGTATGTAGCTTTATGTAAATATAATCATAACTCTCTATTAGATGTGTGACATGTTCAAGAGTGAGGTGCTTTCCTAGAGTTGATATTGTAGGGATCTTAGGGTTACTGCCCAACTTTGTATTATCAAGCTGTGGGAAAATCTATTCCCATGAAGCACTGAGATTTGAGCTGACCATGCTAGCAAACATGTTATTTGCAGCTCCTTGTTGCCACAACTATCATGATGAGTCAATCTTGTGTACCTATATCTGTTCCTGAGAAGTCCCCTTCTGATCCTACAGTTTTAATGATTTATAAATGCAATAACAATATCTTTGTGGGTAGTCAAGAAAAGGGTCACAAGTTGCCTCCACAGTCAGGAAGTACACTAAGAAGGTTCTGACTAGTTTTCATTCTGCTATACTGAGCTTCACGAGGACAGGGTGAGTGTTATTCATTTCTAAGGCCCTGTGCTAAGCCTTGCATATAGTAGATGTTCAATAAATAACTGCTAAATAACTTGTAAGATCCTCAAGGAAGAAAGCATTTTCCTGATCTTCCAAGTTTTTCATTTTGTACTCATCATTGAATAGCAGCTATTTTTGTGAGTTGACTATCATCACATAGGCAAACATAATAAGAAGCAATGTTTTGAAGAAGCAGATAGAGTGAGTCACATAATAGTGCAAATGTAGATATGTATCCTAGAGGAGCTGTTACTCACCTACCTTTCTGTGTGACCAGGATGAAGGAGATAGGTGGTCATTATCTCTTCTTTCAAGTATCACCTGGGAAACCCATCATTCTTAAAAGAAGCAGTGGTATCTTGCAACTTGGCTATTTAGTCTATTTCCTTGTAGAGGGGTAAAAACAAACAGAATTGGTGACTGTTAATTACATAACCCCCTCAGAGTTAAATCTTTAAGAAGACAGAGGTAGTGAAAGGGATTAAAAAAGAATATTAGCCTTTGCTAGCTTTTCAGAAATTAATCCTCACGATTGTCTGACTAGACAGAGACAGAAAGAGAGAGGGAGGTAAACTAAAATAAACATGGCATAGCAATGACAAAGAACAAATACATATGCAAACACAACATGATCCAAAGAATTTTCTAAAATTCATAAGCAAGTTAAAGGGCTATCTGTCAGGACAGATGACCATCATGAAGAAGAAATGAGCTCCTATTAAAAGAAGAAGCCAAATAGGCTGGGAGCGGTGGCTCACGCCTGTAATCCCAGCACTTTGGGAGGCTGAGGCGGGCGGATCTCGAGATCAAGAGATCGAGACCATGGTGAAACTCTGTCTCTACTAAAAATACACACACACACACACACACACCAAAAAAACAAAAACAAAAACAAAAACAAAAAAAATAGCCTGGTGCGGTGGCGGGCGCCTGTAGTCCCAGCTACTCAGGAGGCTGAGGCAGGAGAATGGTACGAACCCGGGAGGCGCAGCTTGCAGTGAGCTGAGATTGTGCCACTGCCCTCCAGCCTGGGCAACAGAGAAAGACCCCATCAGAAGAAGAAGAAGAAGGAGGAGAAGGAGGAGGAGAAGAAGGAGGAGGAGGAGGAGGAAGAGGAGAATAAGAAGAAGAAGAAAAGGAGGAGGAGGAGGAGGAGGAGGAGGAGAAGGAGAAGAAGAAGAAGAAGAAGAAGAAGAAGAAGAAGAAGAAGAAGAAGAAGAAGAAGAAGAAGAAGAAGAAAGAAGAAAGAAGAAAGAAGAAAGAAGAAAGAAGAAAGAAGAAAAAAGAAAGAAGAAGAAGAAGAAGCCGCCACAAAATAAGCCTTCTTCCACTATTTGGAAAAAAGCACCATCCTCTTTTGTAGAACTGACAAACCAGAAACCATTTTTCCCCTGATGGGGAAAACCACCTTTCTTCTGCTTGGGCTTTTTTTTTTTTTTTTTTTTTTTTTTTTCTTTTTCTTTTTTTCATTCTATTTTTACCAAGAAATATATCGCTGTGATAGACAGTTCATGTACAGTAAATCATCAATATAGTTTAAGCCAATAAAAGCCAAATTGAGACTATTAAGTAGCATAATGCTGTGTAACAGTCCAGTGCTTGACTTACTTAAATATATACATTCTTTGGTGAAATTAGCTTCATTCAGTTTTATGTTTTTACACAAAAATGTTTTTAAGAGGGACAGTAAACCAGAGAGAAGAAACCTGCAGAACTTTGGAGCCTAACTTACATGTGTTATTCATAATTATATTTTCTAAGAATAAAGATATGCTCCAATTTGAAGGCATTATTTGAGATTGGCCATGCAAGAGTAAACATGGACTGGATATTTGAGTGCCGAAAATCTTTTATTGGGGGCAGGAACCAAAAACATATAATTCAAAGACTGAATATAAATATTTGTTAATGTGCTAAAAAATCAACAGTCAGTCATGATGATATTCTTGTTACCCCTTATACTAGCCTTCTGTGTTTCACAGGAAGTAAATTATCAAACACAAATGAACCTTCCAAGAATATCAAAATGTATCAGTTATTAGTTAAGGACTTAAAGAAAATGTTCTAAGGCTATAGCCTTCTTTAATATGATAATACATCTGAAGAAAGAAAAACTAAAATTTCAGAAAATATAATTTCATAGATGCAATCAGAAAAAAATCAAGAAGTTAAAAACCAATAAAATGTCATAAAATTATAGCTTACCAAATAATTCCATATATTTACCTCATTTGAGTATTAGAACCAACATATAAAAAAGGGAAATATTATTTCCTTCATTGTCTAAATAAGAACAGTGACAAATTTTAATGTTACAGTACTTAGTTCTAACTCATGAAACTCCAGAACTGGAATACAGGTCTTCTGATCTCTAGTACACTTTTTCTTCTGCCTGCTAGAATGCATATACCACAATTTGTTTATTCATTCAACTGTGATGAACCTTTGAGTTATTTCCAGTTTTACAAATTAAGTTGCTATGATTATTTGTATACACGCCTTTGTGTAGATATATTCTTTTATTTGCCTTGATTAAATATCTAAGAATGAAATGACTGATTCATATGGTAGCTGTATGGTTAACTTAAGAAGCTGCCAAACTGTTTTTCAAAGTAGTTGTACCAATTTGCATTTCCATCTGCAGTGTATGTAGGAGATCTAATTGCTCCATATCCTTGCTATTGTTTTATATGGTCCATTTTTAAGCCATTGTAATAGGTAAGTGGTGGTATCTCATTGTGGTTTTAATTTGCATTCCCCTAATAGCTAATGATACTGAGCTTCTTTTCCTGCATTTATTTGCTATTGCTATCTCTATTTATGGTGAAGTGTCTATTCAAATATTTTGTGTTTTTAAAATTTTCTTATATTGTCAAATTTTCACAAAACAAGTTTATTGAAGTTTAATTCATGAAAATACAATTCATCCAGTTAAAGTACAAGAATACCTTGGAAATACTGCAAATTCAGTTCCCGACCACTACAAGAAAGCAAATATTGTAACAAAGTAAATATCACAATAAAGTGAGTCACATGATTTTTTAGTTTTGTATTTCATATAAAAGTTATGTTTACACTATATTGTAGTCTATTAAGTGTGCAATAGCATTATGTCTAAATAATGCACATTCTTTTATTGAAAATATTTTAGTGCTTGCCTGAAAATGCTAACAATCATCCAAACCTTCAGTGAGTTGTAATCTTTTTACTGATGGAGGGTCTTGCCTTGATGTTTATGGCTGCTGAATGATCAGGGTGGTGGCACGTAAAGAATGAGGTAGCTGTGGCAATTTCTTAAATCTAGAAAACAGTAAAGTTTGCCAAATTCATTGACCCTTTCTTTTATACCATTTCTCTACATCATGTGATTCTGGTGGATAACATTTTACCCACAGCAGTACTTCTTTTAAAATTAAAGTCTATGCTCTCAAACCCCACCACTGCTTTATCAAATATGTTTATGTAATATTATAAGTCCTTTGTTGTCATTTCAACAATGTTCACAGCATCTCCACCAGGAGTAGATTCTATTCCAAGAAACTGCTTTCTTTGCTTATACATAAAAAGCAATTCCTCATTTATTAAAAAGTTTTAACATGAGACTGCAGCAATTCTGTTACATCTTCTGGCTCCATTTCTAATTCTAGTTTTCTTGCTATTTCCACCAAATCTGCAGTTATTTGTTCCAGTGAAGTCTTGAACCCCTCAAAGTCATCCTTGGGGTTGGAATCAACTTATTCCAAACTCCCGTTAATGTTGATATTTTGACCTCCTCCCATGAAGTGCAAATGTTCTTAATGGCAGCGAGAATGATGAATCACTTCTAGAAGGTATAATTTACTTTTTCCCAGATTCATCAGAGGAGTCATTATCTCTGGCAACCATAGTCTTACGAAATGTATTTCTTAAATAACAGGACTTGAAAATCAATATTACTCTTTGATCTCTAGGCTGCAGGATGAATGCCACATTAGCAGGAAAGAAAACAATATCAATCTTCTTATACATCTCCATCAGAGCTCTTGTGTGACCAGATGCATTTTCAATGAGAAGTAATATTTTGAAAGGATTTTTTTTTTCTGAGGTGGTCTTAACAGTAGGCCTAAAATATTCAATAAACCATGCTGTAGTGCTGTAAACAGATATGCTGTTATATGGACTTGGTTGTTCCATTTATAGAGAATAAGCAGAGTAGATTTAGCATAATTCTTAAGGGCACTAGAATTTTCAAAATGGAAAATGAGCATTGGCTTCAAATTAAAGTAATCAGCTGCATTATCCCCTAACAAACAAGTCAGGCTGTCCTTTGAAGTTTTAAAGCCAGGAAATGATTTCTCCTTTCTAGCTATATAAGTCCTAGGTGGCAGCTTCTTTCTGTACAGGGCTGTTTTGTCTACACTGAAAATCTGTTGAAAAGCTTGCCTTCTGCTAGCTTTTGAATTTGCTTGCTCTTGCTTCTCTAGTTCTTTTAATTGCAATGTTAGGGTGTCAATTTTAGATCTTTCCTGCTTTCTCTTGTAGGCATTTAGTGCTATAAATTTCCCTCTACACACTGCTTTAAATGTGTCCCAGAGATTCTCATACATTGTCTCTTTGTTCTCATTGGTTTCAAAGAACATCTTTATTTCTGCTTTAATTTTGTTATGTACCCAGTAGTCATTCAGGAGCAGGTTGTTCAGTTTCCATGTAGTTGTGCAGTTTTGAGTGAGCTTCTTAATCCTGAGTTCTAATTTGATTGCACTGTGGTCTGAGAGACTGTTTTTTATGATTTCCGTTCTTTTGCATTTGCTGAGGAGTGTTTTACTTCCAATTATGTGGTCAATTATAGAAAAAGTGTGATGTGGTGCTGAGAAGAATGTATATTCTGCTGATTTTGGGTGGAGAGCTCTATAGATGTCTATTAGGTCCGCTTGGTCCAGAGCCGTGTTCAAGTCCTGAATATCATTGTTGAGTTTCTGTCTCATTGATCTGTCTCATATTGACAGTGGGGTGTTAAAGTCCCCTACTATTATTGTGTGGGATTCTAAGTCTTTTTGTAGATCTTAAGAACTTGCTTCATGAATCTGGGTACTCTTGTATTGGGTGCATATATATTTAGGATAGTTAGCTCTTCTTGCTGCATTGATCCCTTTATCATTATGTAATGCCCTTCTTTGTCTTTTTTGATCTTTGTTGGTTTAATGTTTGCTTTATCAGAGACTAGGATTGCAACTACTGCTTTTGTTTTTCTTTCCATTTGCTTGGTTAATATTCATCCATCCCTTTATTTTGAGCCTATGTGTGTCTTTGCACATAAGATGGGTCTCCTGAATACTGCACATCAATGGGTCTTGACTTTTTATCCAATTTGCCAGTCTATATCTTTTAATTGGGGCATTTAGCCCATTTACATTTAAGGTTAATATTGTTATGTGTTAATTTGATCCTGTCATTATGATGCTAGCCGGTTATTTTGCACATTAGTTGATGCAGTTTCTTCATAGTGTTTATGGCCTTTATAATTTGGTGTGTTTTTGCTGTGGCTGGTACCGACTTTTCCTTTCCATATTTAGCACTTCCTTTAGGGGCTCTTGTAAGGCAGGAGTGGTCATGACAAAATCTCTCAGCATTTGTTTGTCTGTAAAGGATTTTATTTCTCCTTTGCTTATGAAGCTAGTTTGGCTGGGTATGAAATTCTGAGTGGAAAATTATTTTCTTTAAGAATGTTGAAGTTCAGCGGTGGTGTTGCCCCTGTCCAGGCCCTGAGTGGCCCTGAGCATGGGCAGTCCCTGGTGGCTGCCATAGCCGAGCTACCAGTGCTGGACTCCCACGGGCAGTGGGTGCCGTTTGGAGCTCTCCTCCGGGAGCGCCGCACCATGGTACTGTTTGTGCAGCATTTCCTGTTTTACATTTGCAAGGAATATGTAGAGGCTCTGTGAAAAATCCTGAAGAGTTTCTTACAAGAAGCAAATGTCATCCTTATAGTGATTGAACAGTCATCCTACCATCCTATTGAGCCTTTTTGCAAACTGCCTGGATATTCTCATGAAATCTATTTCATCCTGAGAGGGAAATTTATAAAAGATTGGGAATGAAAAGAGGTGAAGAAATGGCCTCATCAGGACAGAGCCCCCACGTAAACTCTCAGGAAGCCTTTGGAGCTTGTGGTGGGCAGTGACTGGCCCTCTCTTTGATTTTCAAGGAGATCCAGCTCAGCAAGGTGGAACTCTCATTTTAGGTTCAGGTAACAACATCCATTTTATACACCATGAAAGGAATATGTTGGATCACAAACCTATCAACTCTTTTACAGCTTGTAGGAGTTTAACATGTGAACTTTACAAACAGACTTTCATTTATCCATGTGTGAGTTAACATGGTATCTGCAACTTTCGACTGGACCTCCTGGAATGTGACCTTCAATGCTGGGGTGTAATATCCCTGTGCAGTGTCTAACCTGCTGTCCCTTTCCAGCCTTTGAGGATTTAGGAAAGCATAAAGAGGCCTTGAACCAGTTGAACTGCATGCTGAGAAGCATCAGTTGTCAAAAATGTGATAATACTTTCATTTTATAGCTTTTAAAATTTTATGCAAAATAACAAATATGAATATACAAAATATAACTTTAAAAAATTATAAAATCATAAATATAATTTCAATCATTTTACATTATGGTATATTCAGTCAATGAAAGATTTTTTGGGGAATTAATACAAATTCTGATGAAGAATATATAAAGGGAAGGGAGAGCAACACAAGACCATTGTATTCAGTGAAGAAAGCAAAATATTAAATTCTGTCAACAATATAACTGCATTTTTATATGTATATATTTGTATTTTTGTGTGCTTAGGAAAAAGACAGGAAATAAACACCAAAATGTTGCCAGTAGGTATCTCTGTGTTAAGATGATAGTGTTATTATTTTCTTTTCTGCATTTCCCAACTGTTCTATAATGAGCATGATTAATATTGTTGGGCCAGGAAAAGGTCTTTAAACATTATCTGACAATTTTATGCCTATAAAACCACCTTCTAAAGCGCAAATTATATAGGCTGCAGCCCATATTTCTACCCTAATTGCTTTACTCACAGGAAGTGTGGCAATCCGAATATCTCACATATAGCCAGTGTCCACGGCACCTTCTCATTACACACTTGCTATCCATTTCACCAGGATTTTTGGGAATTGGGGGAGCTATGGAGAAAAAATTTGTTTTAGATATTTAAGATATGTATTTAAAACACGGTTAGTGTGCTTTTTGAAAGGGAACTGTAAGAATTTCATTTTATTTATTTATTTATTTTTCAGACAGAGTCTTGCTCTGTCTCTCAGGCTGGAGTGCAATGGTGCTATCTTAGCTCACTGCAACTTCTGCCTCCTGGGTTCAAGTGATTCTCCTGCCTCAGCCTCCCAAGTAGCTGGGATTACAGGCACCTGCCACTACACCTGGCAACTTTTTGTATTTTTAGTAGAGACAGGGTTTCACCATGTTGGCCAGGCTGGTCTTGAGCTCCTGACCTCAACTTCCCAAAGTGCTAGAATTACAGGCATGTGCCACCACACCTGGACAAGAATTGTTCAAATTTTTAAAAACTTTGTGACTTAAATGTACCCTATGGTTTAGTTGTGCATTCCTAGAGAACTGGTATTTCCCACCCGCAAATTGTTCTTATTTGGAAGACTTGTCAATTTTTTATTTTTCTAGAAACTTAATCTGTTTAGTTGGGAAGTGTCCCAGAATTCCTGATGAAAAAAGTACAGCAAAATCAGGATTTTGGTAATTATTAGCAAGTATAATATTGCTTTGAACTCAATGCTTTTATATGAAGCATATGAAGTTACAAAAAATTAATGTATTAAAATATTTGAATATATTTTCATGTTTGTATAATCATGTTTTTATTCAATAAAATGAAATTTCTCATTTAAATTTTTTTTTAAAAAAGAATGTTGAATATTGACCCCCACTCTCTTCTGGCTTGTAGGGTTTCTGCAGAGAGATCCACTGTTAGTCTGACGGGCTTCCTTTTGTAGGTAACCCAACCTTTGTCTCTGGCTGCCCTTAACATTTTTTTCTTCATTTCAACCTTGGTGAATCTGATGATCATGTGTCTTGGGGTTGCTCTTCTCAAGGATTATCCTTGTGGTGTTCTCTGTAGTTCCTGAATTTGAATGTTGGCTTGTCTTGCTAGGTTGGGGAAGTTCTCTTGAATAATATCCTGAAGAGTGTTTTCCAACTTGGTTCCATTCTCCCCATCACTTTCCGTTACAACAATCAAATGTAGGTTTGGTCGTTTCACATAGCCCCATATTTCTTGGAGGCTTTTTCCATTCCTTTTCATTCTTTTTCTCTAATCTTATCTTCACGATTTATTTCATTAAGTTGGTCTTCAATCTCTGATATCCTTTCTTCCACTTTATCAATTTGGCTATTGATGCATGTGCATGCTTCATGAAATTCTTGTGCTGTGTTTTTCAGCTCCATTAAGTCATTTATTTTCTTCTCTAAACTAATTATTCTAGGTAGCAAAACCTCTAACCTTTTTTCAAGGTTCTTAGCTTCCTTGAATTGGGTTAGAACAGGCTTTTTTAGCTCAGAGGAGTTTGTTATTACCCATCTTCTCAAGCCTAATTCTGTCAATTCATCAAACTCATTCTCCATAGTTTTGTTCCCTTGCTGGTGAGGAGTTGTGATCCTTTGGGGGAGAAGAGGCATTCTGCTTTTTGGAATTTTCAGACTTTTTGGGCTGGTTTTTCCTCATTTTTGTGGATTTATCTACCTTTGGTCTTTGATGTTGGGACCTTCGTATGCTGTTTCTGTGTGGACGTCCTTTTTGTTGATGTTGATGCTATTACTTTCTGTTTGTTAGTTTTCCTCTAAAAGTCAGGCCCCTCTGCTGCAGGTCTGCTGGAGTTTGCTGGAGGTCCACTCCAGATCCTGTTTGCTGGGTATCACCAGTGGATGTTGCAGAACAGCAAAGATTGCTGCTTGTTTATTCTTTTGGAAGCTTTGTACTAGGGGGCACCTGCCAGATGCCAGCCAGAGCTCTCCTGTATGAGATGTCTGTCAGCCCCTGCTGGGAGGCGTCTCCCCATCAGGAGGCACAGGAGTCACGGACCCACTTGAGGAGACAGCCTGTCCCTTAGCAGAACTGGAGCGCCGTGATGGGAGATCTGGTGCTCTCTCTTCAAAGTCAACAGGTAGGAACGTTTAAGTTTGTTGAAGCTGTGCCCACAACTGCCCCTTCCTCTAGGTGCTCTGTTCCAGGGAGATGGGAGTTTTATCTATAAGCCCCTGACTGGGGCTGCTGCCTTTCTTCCTGAGATGCCCTGCCCAGAGAGGAGGAATGTAGAGAAGAAGTCTGGCTACAGCGGCTTTGCCAAGCTGTGGTGGGCTCTTCCCAGTTTGAACTTCCTGGTGACTTTGTTTACACTGTGAGGGGAAAACCGCCTACTCAAGCCTCAGTAATGGTGGACACCCCTCCCACACCAAGCTTGAGTGTCCCAGGTCAACTTCAGACTGCTGTGCTCGCAGCAAGAATTTCATGCCAGTGGATCTTAGCTTGCTGAGCTCTGTGGTGATGGGATCCGCTGAGCTAGACCACTTGACTCCCTGGCTTCAGCCTCCTTTCCATGGGAGTGAACAGTTCTGTCTCACTGGCATTCCAGGCACCACTGGGGTATGAAGAAAAACTAGCAGTTTTAATTATATTCACATCTTTTCCTTTGCATTCAGAACTTGGCTGACTGTTTGGTGCAAGAACCTTGCTATCTTGGTTGTCAACATGGCTTCTTCACTAAGTTTAATGATTTCTAGTGTTTTAAGGTGAGAGACATGAGACTCTTCCTTTCACTTGAACACTAATTGTAGGATTATTAATTGACTTAATTTCAATATCGTTTTGTCTCAGAGAATAGGGATGCCCCAAAAGAGGGGGAGATATGAGGGAACAGTTGGTTAGTGGAGCAAGTGATCTTTGTTTTTGTTTTTGTTGTGTGTTTCAGAACACATACATTTATTAAGTACCCTGTTGTATATGGGTGCAGTCCATGGCATCCCCAAACAATAGCAATGGTAATATCAAACATCACTTATCACCCACACACAGTGGCTCATGCCTGTAATCTGAGCACTAAGAAGGAGGCCAAGGGGGCAGATAGCTTGATCTCAAGAGTTTGAGGCCAGCCTGGGCAACATGGCGAAATATCATACACACACACACACACACACACACACACACACACACACACACACATTAGCCGGGCGTGGTGGCGCACACCTTGTAGTCCCACAACTTGGCAGGCTGAGTTGGGAGGATCACTTGAGCCTAGGAGGTCAAGGCTGCAGTGAGCCATGATCGTGTCACTGCATTCCAGCCTGTGTGACAGAGTGAGACCCTATCCCAGAAAACAAAAACAAAAACAAAGATCTCTTATCGCAGATCACCATAACAGATATAATGATAATGAAAATGTTTCAAATACTGTGAGAATAACTAAAATGTGACACAGAGATATGAAGTGAGCATACATTGTTGGAAAAATGGTGCCAATAGACTTGCTCTACACAGGATTGTTACAAACCTCCAATTTGTAAAAAAAGGCAGCATCTGGGAAACATAATGAAGTAAAGCACAGTAAAAACATATGTATGTATAAAGCTTAGTGAGTTTTAGTATATAGAGAATTGTACAACTATTATCACTATTTAATTCCAAAAAGATTTTATCACCCCCAAAAAGAAACCTATACCCGTGGGCTATCACTTCCCCTATTTTCTTTTTCTTTCTTTCTTTTTTTTTAAAGTTATACTTTAAGTTCCGGGATACATTTGCAGAATGTGCAGTTTTGTTACATAGGTATACACATGCCATGGTGGTTTGCTGCACCCATCAACACATCACTTACATTAGGTATTTCTCCTAATGTTATCCCTCCCCTAGCCTCCCACCCCCAGGACAGACCCTGGTGTGTGATGTTCCCCTATGTCCATGTGTTCTCATTTTTCAGCTCCCACTTATGAGTGAGAACATGCGGTGTTTGGTTTTCTGATCTTGCGATAGTTTGCTGAGAATGATGGTTTCCAGCATTATCCATGTCCCTGCAAAAACATGAACTCATCTTTTTTTTTATGGCTGCATAGTATTCCATGGCATATATGTGCCACATTTTCTTTATCCAGTCTATTATTGATGGACATTTGGGTTGGTTCCAAGTCTTTGCTATTGTGAATAGCGCTGCAATAAACATACTCGTGCATGGGTCTCTATAGTAGAATAATTTATAATCATTTGGGTATACACCCAGTAATGAGATTACTGGGTCAAATTGTATTTCTGGTTCTAGATTCTTGAGGAATAAGCACACTATCTTCTACAATGGTTGATCTAATTTAAATTCCCACCAACAGTATAAAAGTGTTCTTATTTCTCCACATCCTCTCCAGCATCTGTTCTTTCCCGACTTTTTAATGATCGCCATTCCAACTAGCGTGAGATGGTATCTCATTGTGGTTTTGATTTGCATTTCTCTGATGGTGAGTGATGATGAGCATTTTTTCATGTGTCTGTTGGCTGCATAAAATGTCTTCTTTTGAGAAGTATCTGTTTATATCCTTCACCCACTTTTTGATGAGGTTGTTTGTTTTGTCTTGTAAATTTAAGTTCTTTGTAGATTCTGGATATTAATCCTTTGTCAGATGGATAGATTGCACATTTTTTCTCCCATTCTGTAGGTTGCCTGTTCACTCTGATGATAGTTTCTTTTGCTGTGCAGAAGCTCTTTAGTTTAATTAGTTCCCATTTGTAAATTTTGGCTTTCGTTGCCATTGCTTTTTGTGTTTTAGACATGAAGTCTCTGCCCATGCCTGTGTCCTGAATGGTATTGCCTAGGTTTTCTTCTAGGATTTTTACAGTTCTAGGTCTTTTAAGTCTTTGTTCCATCTTCAGTTGGTCTTTGTATAAGGTGTAAGGAAGGGGTCTGGTTTCAGTTTTCTGCATATGGCTAGCCAGTTTTCCCAGCACCATTTATTAAATAGGGAATCCTTTCCCCATTGCTTGTTCTTGTCAGGTTTGTCAAAGATCAGATTGTTGTAGATGTGCAGTGCTATTTCTGAGGCCTCTGTTCTGTTCCATTGGTCTATATATCTCTTTTGGTACCAGTACCATGCTGTTTGGTTACAGTAGCTTTGTAGTAGAGTTTGAAGTCCGGTAGCATGATGCCTCCAGCTTTTTTCTTCTTGCCCAGGATTGTCTTATTTATGCGGGCTCTTTTTTGGTTCCATATAAAGTTTAAAGTAGTTTTTATTTTATTTTATTTTATTTTATTTTTTTCCCAATTCTGTGAAGAAAGTCAGTGGTAGCTTGATGGGGATAGCATTGAATCTATAAATTACTTTGGGCAGTATGGTCATTTTCACAATATTGATTCTTTCCATCCATGAGCATGGAATATTCTTCCATTTGTTTGTGTTCCCTCTTATTTCCTTGAGCAGTGGTTTATAGTTCTCCTTTAAGAGGTCTTTCACATCCCTTGTAAGTTGTATTCCTGCATATTTTATATTCTTAGTAGCAATTGTGAATGAGAGTTCACTCATGATTTGGCTCTCTGTCTGTTATTGGTGTATAAGAATGCTTGTAATTTTTGCATATTGATTTTGTATCCTGAGACTTTGCTGAAGTTGCTCATCAGCTTAAGGAGATTTGGGGCTGAGACGATGGGGTTTTCTCAATATAAAATTATGTCATCTGCAAACAGAGATAATTTGACTTCCTTTTTTCCTATTTCAATACCATTTGTTTGTTTCTCTTGCCTGATTGCCCTGGCAAGACCTGCCAATGCTATGTTGAATAGGAGCTGTGAGAGAGGGTATCCTTGTCTTTTGCTGATTTTCAGAGAGAATGCTTCCAGTTTTTGCCCATTCCGCATGATGGCTGTGGGTTTGTCAAAAATAGTTCTTATTATTTTGAGATACATTCCATTAATACCCACTTTATTGAGAGCTTTTACCATGAGGGGGTGTTGAATTTTGTCAAAGGCCTTTTCTGCATCTATTGAGATAATCATGAGGTTTTTGTGATTGCTTCTGTTTATATGATGGGTTATGTTTATTGATTTGCATATATTGAACCAGCCTTGCATCCCAGGTAAGAAGCTAACTTGAGAGTGGCAAATAAGCTTTGTGATTTGCTGCTGGATTCAGTTTGCCAGTATTGTATTGAGGATTTTCACCTTGATGCTCATCAAGGATATTGGCCTGACATTTTCTTTTTTTGTTGTGTCTCTGCCAGGTTTTGGTATCAGGATGATGCTGGCTTCATAAAATGAGTTAGGGAGGATTCCCTCTTTTCCTATTGTTTGGAATAGTTTCAGAAGGAATGGTACCAGCTCCTCTTTGTCACTCTGGTAGAATTTGGTTGTGAATCCATTTGTTCTTGGACTTTTTCTTGGTTGGTAGGCTATGAATTCATGCCTCAATTTCAGAACTTGTTATTGGTTTATTCAGGAATTCAACTTCTTGGTTTAGACTTGGGAGGGTGTGTGTCCAGGAATTTATCCATTTCTTCTAGATTTTCTAGTTTCTTTGCATAGAGGTGTTTATAGTATTCTCTCACGGTAGTTTGTATTTCTATGGGATCAGTGGTGATATACCCTATACTTTTTTTATTTGGTCTATTTGATTCTTCTCCCTTTTCTTTTTTATTAGTCTGGCTATCTATTTTGTTGATCTTTTACAAAAGCTCCCTGGATTCATTGATTTTTAATTTATTTATTATTATTATACTTTAAGTTGTAGGGTACATATTACTTTCGCGTGCAGGTTTGTTACATATGTATGCTTATTGCCATGTTGGTGTGCTGCCATCAACTCGTCATTTTACATCAGGTATAACTCCCAATGCAATCCTCCCCCTCCCTCCCCCTCCCCATGATAGGCCCCGGTGTGTGATGTTCCCTTCCACCGAGTCCAAGTGATCTCATTGTTCAGTTCCCACCTATGAGTGAGAACATCGTTGTTTGGTTTTCTGTTCTTGTGATAGTTTGCTAAGAATGATGGACAGCTGCATCCATGTCCCTACAAGGACGCAAACTCATCCTTTTTATGGCTGCATAGTATTCCATAGTGTATATGTGCCACATTTTCTTAATCCAATCTGTCACTGATGGACATTTGGGTTGATTCCAAGTCTTTGCTATTGTGAATAGTGCTGCAATAGTATACGTGTGCATGTCTTTATAGCAGCATAATTTATAATCCTTTAGGGTATATCTTATTAATCGATGGCTGGGTCATATGGTACATCTAGTTCTAGATCATGAGGAATCATATACTGTTTCCATAATGTTGGTTTTACAATCCATAGCAGTGTAAAAGTGTTCCTATTTCTCCACATCCTCTCCAGCACCTGTTGTTTCCTGACTTTAATGATGGCCATTCTAACTGGGTGAGATGGTATCTCATTGTGGTTTGATTTCTCCTGATGGCCAGTGATGATGACACTTTTCATGTGTTTGTTGGCTGTATGGATATCTTCTTTTTTGAAATGTCTGTTTCATCGCTGCTACTTTTTGATGGGGTTGTTTGTTTTTTTCTTGTAAATTTGTTTGAGTTCACAGCCAGGTTCTGGATATTAGCCCTTTGTCAGATGAGTAGATTGCAAAAAGGGTACTGCTCCCGATGTAGGTTGCCTGTTCCTCTGATGGTAGTTTCTTTTGCTGTGCAGAAGCCTCTTTAGTTTAATGAGATCCCATTGTCAATTTTAGCTTTGCTGCCGTTGCTTTTGGTGTTTTAGACATGAGAATACTTTGCCTTTATGTCACAGATAAGTACTACCTAGGGTTTTCCTCTAGGATTTTTATGGCATTAGGTCTAACATTTAAGTCTCTAATCCATCGTTGAATTTTTCGTATTATAAGGGAGTAAGGAAAGGATCAATTTCCAGCTTTCTACTTGTGGTAGCCAATTTTCCCAGCACCATTTGGCTAAATAGGAATCAGCACCACATTTCTTGTTTTCTCAGGAGTTTGTCAGATCAGATGGCTGTAGATGTATTGGTATTATTTCTGAGGACTCTGTTCTGTTCCATTGGTCTATATCTCTGTTTTGGTACCAGTACCGACATGAGCAGTTACTGTAGCCTTGGCGTATAATTTTGAAGTCAGGTAGCGTGATGCCTCCAGCTTTTCATTCACGGTAGTTGTCTTGGAGATGCGGGCTCTTTTGGTTCCATATGAACTTTACCAAGCAGTTTTTTCCCGAATTCTGTGGAAAGAAACTCATTGGTAGCTTGATGGGATGGCATTGAATCTATAAATTACCTCGGGCAGTATGGCCATTTCACGATATTGATTCTTCTATCCATGAGCATGGTATGTTCTTCCATTTGTTTGTGTGTCCTCTTTTATTTCACTAAGCAGTGGTTTGTAGTTCTCCTTGAAGGGTCCTTTACATCCTTGGCAAAGAAGTTGGATTCCTAGGTATTTTATTCTCTTTGAAGCAATTGTGGTGGTTATTCATGATTTGGCTCTGTGTTTGTCTGTTATTGTGGTGTATAAGAATGCTTGTGATTTTGCACATTAATTTTGTATCCTGGGACTTGGGTTGCAGCATCAGAAGCAAGGAGTTTTGAGCTGAGACAATGGGAACCTGAAATATACAATCATGTCATCTGCAAACAGGGACGTTGACTTCTTCTTTTTCTAACTGAATACCCTGATTTCTTTCTCTTGCCTAATTACCCCTGGCCAGAACTTCCAACACTATATTTGAATGAATTGGTGAAGGGCATCTATCTTGTGCCAGTTTCAAAGGGAATTTTCAGTTTTGCCCATTCAATTGCTGATAGTAACATGGGTTTTGTCATAAATAGCTCTTATTATTTTGGTACGTTCCATCAATACCGGAATTTATTGAGCGTTTTAGCATGAAGGGCTGTTGAATTTTGTCAAAAGCCTTTTCTGCATCTATTGAGGATAATCATGTGGTTCTTGTCTTTGGTTCTGTTTATATGCTGGTTATGTTCATTGATTTTCATCGAATGTTGAACCAGCCTTGCATCTAGGGATGAAGCCCACTTGATCATGGTGGATAAACTTTTGATGTGTTGTTGAATCCAGTTTGCCAATTATTTTGTGAGGATTTTTTGCATGGATGTTCATGCAGAGATATTGGTCCTAAAATTCTCTTTTTTGTTGTGTCTCTGCCAGGCTTTGGTATCAGGATGATGTTGGCCTCATAAAATGAGTTAGGAGGATTCCCTCTTTTTCTGATGATTGGAATAGTTTCAGAAAGGAATGAACAACTCTCCTTATACCTCTGGTAGAATTCAGCTGAATCCATCTGGTCTGGACTTTTTGGTTGGTAGGCTATTAATTATTGCCTCAATTTCAGAACCTACTATTGGTCTATTCAGGGATTCAACTTCTTCCTGGTTTAGTCTTGGAAGAGTATAGGGTATGGAAATTATCCATTTCTTCTAGGTTTTCAGTTTATTTGCGTAGAGGTGTTTATAGTATTCTCTGATGGTAGTTTGTATTTCTGTGGGGTCGGTGGTGATATCCTTTATCATTTTTTAATTCGTCGATTCAGTTCTTCTCTCTTTTCTTCTTTATTAGTCTTGCTAGTGGTCTGTCAATTTTAAAACCCAACTCCTGGATTCATTGATTTTTTTGGAGGGGTTTTGTGTCCTATCTCCTTCAGTTCTGCTCTGATCTTAGTTTATTTCTTGCCTTCTGCTAGCTTTGGAATGTGTTTGCTCTTGCTTCTCTAGTTCTTCTTTTTAATTGCGATGTTTAGAGTGTCAATTTTGATCTTTCCTGCTTTCTCTTGTGGGCATTTAGTGCTATAAATTCCCTCTACACACTGCTTTAAATGTGTCCCAGAGATTCTGGTATGTTGTATCTTTGTTCTCATTGGTTTCAAAGAACATCTTTATTTCTGCCTTCATTTCGTTATGTACCAGTAGTCATTCAGGAGCAGGTTGTTCAGTTTCCATGTAGTTGAGCGGTTTTGATTGGAGTTTAGCAATACGTAGCCGCA